>NW_027282003.1:0-15000 GCF_046629955.1 Centroberyx affinis
GATTCATTTAAATCGGTCGATAAGCTCTGCTCCATGTCGTTTGCTTTGTAAATACAACATCCAGCCTGCTGCATGCTGACCTTTGACCTGCACAGCTGGAAGAAACCAAAAGAAATCTGACTGAGGCGTTTACAGCCCTGATGAATGAAGACACAGCAGAAATCTGTGTGTTAACCAGGTTCAGTTACTGATTATCACTTTAGTATCATTCAGATAATCAGATAAAGGCGTCACATGGTAACTTCAGTAGTCGCAGTATTGGCTTAATGGAGTTTAGATCAAATTAGTAATGTGAAAATGGAGTGTAGGGAATGTGTAAAGGGACAATGATGTAAACTGTGAAATTACACCGTAAAGATTTATATCAGCTTAAAAAGGTGTGCAAATTTTATTCCGCAAATAAAAAGGTGGATAAACTGCCCCCTCCTCCCCCTCCCCCTCCCCCCCTCTCCCCCGCCAGCCGGGCTGATGGGGGGGGGGGGGGCATGCTGGGCGGATGATTGCTTCGACACGCGCCCCGCTGCATCCTGGGTCGCCGCGACAAAACACCCCCTCGCCCTCTGGGCCGGGACACAGCGGGCTTTAGGCTTCCTTTACAATCCTGCAGACAAATGACACATGACATGAAAGAAGCTGTCAGAGCCAATCAGGACGGAGGCTGGAGAGGGGGGGGGCTGGGGGGGGGGGGTCGTGAGGATTAGAGCTGAAAGATATTGACAAAAGATCTAATTGCGAGTATTTGACAGAATATTGCAATTGCGATTTAAAGTGCGATTCACATTTCAAGTTTTTGTTTTCATACATTTTTTAGAACTTTAAAATAGTGTGAAGAAAAGTGATTTAGTTAAAAACTAGTCAGTGAGCAGATTCACTGAGTTTGAGCCTGATGAAGGCTTTAATTCTAAAACTTTTCCAAAATCAAACTCTCTCTGAAGAAATTAACTGCAGTTTCTGCAATTGGAAAGTTCATATTGCGATTTCTTTTTTTTTTAAATTAATTGTTCAGCTCCTGGATCAGTTCTGGAGACAAGCAGCACAGCAGGAGGGCGGTGACAGCAGATACCAGGCTGCTTCTGTTGGAAGCTGCCGGGCTTCGCTTGTAATTATCGGTGACAAACCTCATGGTGGCAAAGTCACAAGTCAGACCCCCCCCCCCTCCCCCTCCCCTCCCCCTCCCCCTCCCCAGCATCTGATACGGTATGCATTAGCTGCTGCATTCATGGTACAGAGAGCAGCGAGGGCGAAGAGGAGGATGGAGCGCCTTTGAAAAAAAAAGAGGCAAAAAAATTCCCCACCGTTTTCCCCGAGCCGCGGCTTCATCTGGTATTAATTAATTTACTTCGCTGATAAAGGACACGGAGGGAGTTTGCTGCGTCTAAGATAATGAAAATATTAATTTTCCATGCCTTCTCGGATGAAGTGGGGACTCCCTAGAAAGAAGCTCATATCGCATTCGGTTTCAGGTTCGATCAAAACCGGGAACATGAAGGGAGAGAGAGCGGGAATCCTCCATAATTCAGAGGAGCGAGCGGGTGAATCCGGATCGGCTCGGAAACACCCGGAACATCTCAGTCAGCTGGCGTCCGCTGAGAGGAACCGAACGCGTCCGGATGTTTCTGATGGACGTCTGGAGGTGCAGACCGGAGGTTCAGTAGTAGGGTGACCACATATTCAAACCCCCAAACCGGGACCCTTCAGTGTCTCGCATGTTCATGCACACGCACATGTATGAGCTTCTGCACCACAGGCGTTTTCATCAGGATGGGGGAGAATTATTTCAGTGCTGAGCTCATCTAGTGATGCAGCTTCAACACCATGGACAGCCTCAGCAAACCAACAATGATGTTTTGTCTCCAAAAATGTGCATTGTTGGTTGCATTGTTTATGTTTTTTGATGGGGTTAGGTAATAATGTAATTTTTACCTGGTGAAAGTCAGAGTTGAATCCCAGTCACCATCTTAAGTGCCGTTCCATCACTCTGATAACTAAATAAACAAACTTTATTTAGAGGATTTAGACTTATTTATGATATTTACTCATTTGCAATAATTTATTACTCATTGTTTTGTGTAATTTATATTATTTATCATTTTTATGATTAATTAGGCCTGCTTAAGGACAAGTGCATTTCGTTTCAAATTTTCTGCTCTCCTAGGACTCCGCCCCCTGCTCTGACCCCGCCCCCTGCTCTGACTCCGCCCCCCTGCTCTGACCCCGCCCACTGCTCTGACTCCGCCCCCCCTGCTCTGACTCCGCCCCCTGCTCTGACTCCCCCCCCCTGCTCTGACTCCGCCCCCTGCTCTGATCTCTTCCCCTGTTCTGCAAGTGGTCATTCATGTGGCGTATGGTGCAACGTGTTACCATGCGGAGGGGAAGTGAAGGAGGGGGACGGCCTGTTAAATGACCAATGAAACGCAGCTACACAGCTGCTGGTAAGTAGCTGACCTCTGACCTCTGACCTCCCTGTGGAGGTCAAAATAGAAAAGACAATTTCCCTACAAATAGGAAATGAATAATTCTAAAAAGATAATAGAGGAGCACATTAATTCTCTGGTAATGAAGTCCTTCAAACTTTCAAAGCTCCAGTTAGCTGTGGCTGTCACTGGGACCGCTGCAGTGGGAAGTTAGTTAGTATTCAGTATAAAGAGAGAAACAGACTTCACACAGACTTCAGATCAGCTTTATCAGACCGGCTTCTCATCTGGTTCAGCTCCTCCAGCCTCCATGAACTCCCATCAGACAGTTAGCCTGGGTCCAGACCTTTGACTCCGCCCACTCCACCAGCTGACTGATTCTGGTCTGGCATCCTGACATGAAACAGCGGTTTCTTGGTTGAAAAATGATCGGTCCAATGAGCGCCGGGGGGGGACTAACGATTAGCCAATCAGAGCCAGGGGCGGGACTAACGCCGGAACCAAGGAGGAGTAATAACAACAATGGAGACGCTATAGACAAGATGGACGCTGCTATCCAGGCTGTTCTGAATCCATTAAAAGTCGTCGTACTTTGTTTTTACTTGGCTCCGTGTCAAAGACGCTCTATACTGTCTGAACCGTCTCTGGTGTCGTCATGGTTACGCATCAGCGTCGACTTAAAATGACGTTAGATTCAGGCGGATACGTCGGTCTCTAGTGATCGGTTTGGGGAAATCGAATCCCCCTCCCCCACGGAAATCTGTTAGAGTGGAGGCAATGAAGACTGAAGATGGAGACGGAGTGGAACCAGTTCACAGTTCAGTCTGAGATCAGGCAGATCAGACAGAAGAGAGGAGGAAACTTCCTTCACTGAAACAGCAGCTTCCTCCTGTTCATCTCCACTGCTGTTAGATTCAGTTTGGACATAACATCATGTTGCATCTTCCAGTATCAGAACTTTGTGTTTTGCAGTGATGAGCGACCTTTTACCGCTCTGTGTCAAACTATCCACTCTCTGTCTGCTCTGATCAGCTGGTGCTGCTCTGTATGAGGAGGCTGTGATTTCATATGTGTTTTATTCTGCTTTTATATCAAGAGTTCATCATTTTTATTGTTTATTGTCAGCAAGGTTTTTTTTTGTTTTCACTGTCTGCAAAGCAAAAAGGTTTGAACTGAGTGGGATATTTTAAGGCTGCCAACCATCCAGTTCATATGTATCTGTGATTCCTGCAGGCTTTTGACAGATTTATATACAAATAATGAAACAAGAATAACAAAGCATAATAACTAAGTAAGACACGATTAAAGAATAATAAATGCATAATAATAAATAAAATACATGATAAAAATAAAGAATAATATTAAATCATAACATTAATACATTAGTTTTAATAGCAGATAATAGGATACATTACCAAATATCCAGAGTATGTAAAGAATTGGAGGATAAATCATTTCAGTCTAGATAAACAATGTACAGTGTTTCTATTTGAGAAGTTTAACTTATTATCAAAATGTGCTCACCCATCTTACAGAGAGCTAATTACTGTACACTCTTTGTTCTATACTTCTCCCATGTTCCCATCTTTCCTAAAAACATGGACTTGATCGTCGTGATTCTCATAGTTATTTTTTCCATTGCATACACTGCAAAAAATCTCCATCTTAACAAGTCATTTAGTCTATTATTGAGTCCTAAAATCGTAATTTTCTCAAAACAAGTGAAACAATCTGCCAATGACGTTAGATAATTTCACTTGTTTTCAATATAAATCAACTTGGTTCAAGAATTTTGTAGAATCAAGTGTCATTTTCTTGATAGTAGTGCAGTGATCTGCCTTTTCCTGACTTGTTTATACCGACACTCATCAGAAAATTCCTGAAACAAGTGCAGTTATCTCATCCCAATGGCAGAATTTTTCTCTTGTTTTAAGAAAAATAAGATTTAAAGGCTGAATATGAGAATAAATGACTTGTTAAGATGGATGTTTTTTGCAGTGTATATTTCATTTACCAGATCTTTCCATTTACAATTAATTAGTCATCAACCTTCAACCAATTCCTTGTTATTTGCTTAATTATGGATACTCTTATTACTAAAAACAAATGCAGATCACTTTTTTGAATCTCTCTCTTTTGAAGCTTTATGACAGTCTGTTCAGTATCTGTGAACATGGATAGCTTTCTCCCAAAGAAAGCCAGAAAACACAGAACTGAGACTTGAACTTGAGCTGTCCTGAGATGAAGCTGTGTTTCTGTCAGGAGTCTGAGGCTAAACGCAGCAGCAGCATCCGTCTGTCTTGTCTCAAGGCTCCGCTCTGCTGATCCATCTCTGTCCCTGAAACACAAACAGGTCGCTCTGCAGCCCGGGACTCCATGTTTTCATCATCAGAGGCTTTAGAGAAGAGATCAGCTGGTAGATCTGGAGTTTTACACACTGTAGAATACACTGTGTTTAGATTAATCTGTAACACTTTACAATAAGGGTCACTAAGTTAAGGGTTAGTTAATGCTTAATAAGCAACTAAATCTTAATTAACAGTTAACTAATGTATCTGGTAATCATTTACTAATGGTGTTCATGTTAACTAAGATATTAATTTATACATTATTTAATAGTCATCTTTATAAACTATTAAATAATGTATAAATTAATACCTTAGTTAACATGAATACCATTAGTAAATTACACATTAGTTAACTGTTAATTAACTTAACTTAGTGACCCTTATTGTACCCTTCAGGTGTGATTTATCTTTTTTTAGAACACAGAGTCCTAAAAACAGAATTCCTATGGTCTCGTTTGTTTACAGAAATCACACTAATGTCTCAAAATGAACGTGCTCATGATTTATTGATGTTAAAAACGCTCCACGCAGCTCCTTCAGTGTTTGTCCCGTAACTTTTGAAAGTCAGCGACACCTCTGACTCTTCAAACCTGTCTCGTGTTTCGCCGACATCAGACCCTGTAATGTTAATAAGCCTGCTGCTGTCTTAAAGAGATTTTAAGGTCATATTCCGGTGCATTAATGCAGCTCTGAAACACAGACAGTCGTCTAACCCAAGACTGTGGAAAGACTGTGGAAACCACAGAATGTGATGCAAGCTAATCCCTCCGATCCCTCTGTTTAGTCTTGGGGGTTTAGCAGGGAGACGGTCCTGTCCGGGAAGTCAATACACAAGCACGGGCCAACAGCCAGAAATCCACTTTGGGGCAACTTTACCCTCCTTAGTGGAACAATATTTGACATTCAGTCCATTTTGGGTGAAAGTCAGAGCTGAAGACGGCTAGCAGCAGATCCAGGTCTGCCTGGTCCAACAGAACATAGTACAGCATGTAGCACAGTGTAGTACAGCAGGACAAAGTGTAACCAGTGGTGGAAGAAGTACTGAGATGTTTTACTTCAGTAAAAGTAGCAATACAACAATGTAAAGATACTCCATTACAAGTAAAAGTCCTGCATTCAAAATCTTACTTAAGTAAAAGTACATAAGTAGTGGCAGCAAAATGTACTTAGAGTATCAAAGTAAACGTACTGATTATGCAAACTGTCCCCATTTAGAGAGTTATATTTTTCATAAATTATTGGAATATTAATTCTGATTTATTGACATACATGTACATGTAAGCAGCATTTTAAAGTTGTCAACGTGAAGCTAATCTCAACAATTTAGCTATACTTTTGGGTAGTCTAATCTATGACAATGCTATTTTATAGTTATTTTATATAAAGATGATCAAACGTTTTAAATATAAAATATTGATCTGAAAAGTAACTAGTAACTATAGCTGTGAAATAACTTAAGTACTTGAGTAAATGTACTTACTGTTACTTTCCACCACTGAGTGTAATTTATTAATAATGACAAACTTTATTTGAATAGCACTTCTTTTTTTTCATGTGTTTTGTAGAAAACAAGATAAAACTGTTCTACTTAAATGCTTGAAATGAGTTTCTTAGTCAAATATAAATAGTGAAGTTGATCCTATGTATGAATTTCTTTCCAAAGCCTTTGCCTTTCCATCAAGGCAAAGAATCTAAAATCTAAAATAGTTTTGATTTGTGTAACACTTTTTTGGTTGCTGCATAATTCCATTTGTGTTATTTCACAGTTTTGAGTCTTTACTGTTATTCTAACATGTGGAAAATAGAAAAAATAAGGAAAATGTGGTGTGTCCAAACGAAATGAATTGTGAAAGTGTCAGATAGCCAGTGGAGGGAGGTGAGGGCAGCAGACTGTAGAGTAACACACAAGTGATGGACATTTGGTCCAAAGCGCCTCACCATGCTGCACCATCAGTGTGTACATTTTTATCTCGGTGTCCCCACTGGGAATCGAACCCCCGACCCTGGCAGTGAGACTGTGGTACTGCAGCTAGGGTCGGGGGTTCGAAAGCATTTATTCGAATCTGAATCCACGGCTGATTGCTCTTCCTCAACGACCAGGATGTGTCTCAGTAAACTGAAATTGAATTGCAAGAACTGAATTTGAATTACGAGAACTGAATTTGTATTGTGAGAACTGAATACAGTTTCAGAGCAAATTAATTCAATTTCATAACATTACATTCAGTTTCAAGTTTATTGGAATTCAGTTTCAAACTAATAAATTCAATTTCAAATTATGCTATTCAGATTCAGTTTTTCAATGCAATTCTTCAAGTTGAGCAATTCAAATTCAAATATAAATATAAATAATTCAATTTCAGTTTCTAGTGACACATATTTCTGCCCAAAAACCTGATCCTAACTGCAGCTGTAGCAGTAAGATAAGAAAGATAAGAAAAGATAAGAAAAACTTTACTGTCCATTAAATTTACATAAAATGGAAATCTGTCTTCAGCAATCTGGCAACACAATAAAAACAGACAGTACACAGTATAAAACAAACAGTACACAGTATAGAACAGACAGTACACAGTATAAAACAGACAGTACACAGTATGGAACAGACAGTACACAGTATAAAACAGACAGTACACAGTATAAAACAGACAGTACACAGTATGGAACAGACAGTACACAGTATAAAACAGACAGTACACAGTATAAAACAGACAGTACACAGTATAAAACAGACAGTACACAGTATGGAACAGACAGTACACAGTATAAAACAGACAGTACACAGTATAGAACAGACAGTACACAGTATAGAACAGACAGTACACAGTATAAAACAGACAGTACACAGTATAAAACAGACAGTACACAGTATAGAACAGACAGTACACAGTATAAAACAGACAGTACACAGTATAAAACAGACAGTACACAGTATAGAACAGACAGTACACAGTATAAAACAGACAGCATACAGTATAGAACAGACAGTACACAGTATAGAACAGACAGTACACAGTATAGAACAGACAGCACACAGTATAGAACAGACAGTACACAGTATAGAACAGACAGTACACAGTATAAAACAGACAGTGAAGAGCAACTAAAATACATAAAATACATTTCCAGTAGCAGGAGTTGAGTTGCTTTGGGAGAAACGTCTCTGCAGGATCAGGATCAGAGTGACCCGCATGCTGCGGGCAGCAAAGCCTCCGTCAGTCCGTCCTCATGGCTGATGCAGGTTTTTCAGACACGAGTGCTTTGAAGACAGAAGTTAAGTGGGAGCTGATGATGATCTGAGGAATCTAAAACCTCTGATGCTCTTTGAATTCACTTTGTGCACCTGAGCACATTTCTGTTTACAGCTCTCTGTCTGAGTCTCAGCATGTGGGACGAATTCTTTTTATCCAAGGTACTTTGTGTTCCCAATGCTTAGTGCCTTGCTCCCATTGAGCTACAAAGGGAACTGAACCTCTAACCCTGGCAGTGGTAGTTCCTTGCTCTATCGATTGAGCCACACAGGGAATTGAACCTCTAACCCTGGCAGTGGCAGTGCCTTGCTCTACCCAGTGAACCACAGAAAGTGTTTTTTTCAAGCGCTTGTCTGTTCAGAGCTCTTCAGTTTGTGTGTAATAAACAAATAAAGCACCAAATTGACTGTGACAGGGAATTGAACCCCTAATCCTGGTAGTTCCAGTTATTTCCTGGTAGTGCCTTGCTCTACCCATTGAACTACAAAGGGAATTGAACCCCTAATTCTTCCAGTGGTAGTCCCTTGCTCTACCCATTGAACTACAAAGGGAATTGAACCCCTAATTCTTCCAGTGGTAGTCCCTTGCTCTACCCATTGAACTACAAAGGGAATTGAACCCCTAATTCTTCCAGTGGTAGTGCCTTGCTCTATCGATTGAGCCACACAGGCAATTGAACCCCCTTAACCCTGGCGGTGCTGTACCTAATGAACTACAGAGGACTCCAGTCAGCCGTCATCAATCGTCATGGCGACAGCAGCAGTAGGTGGAGGACGGCGAGCGGTGAGCAGCAGTCTAAGTTTAGCGGTGCGGCAGCAGGATAATTATCCTGAAGCTGCAGCCTGACGGAGGGAGAGCTGTGACAAGGACCGGGAAAACATGCTAATGGCTGTCTGGGATAATGAGCATCAGGGCGGGGGGGGGGGGGGGGTGTTAATTTAATAAGACGCTCTGAAAGGAGCTGGACTGCAGTAACTGAAGACCAGAGACCTTCCCCTTTTCACCCAGAGTCGTTTTACAGTAGAGAACTCTAAACCTCAGATATTGTGTTTTCTGGATGGACCAAACACCACAAAACTACTGGCACATATAAATGATACCAGGCAACCAATGAAATGGGAATAACTTACCAGTGACGACACAACAGTAAGCCAAACCATAGCACAAACTAAGCCAAATAAAACCTTTACTCTGACGTAGAACTCCCCAAAAACACTACCTTTGCAGCGCAGCCTCTCACTGACCATGCTAGCAAATGGACGGACAAAGTTAAACAAAACAAACTGAGTGCAAAACGAAGAGTACAAAACATTAGGACGGGAATCAGTTCAGATCAGGTTCCTCCTCCAGTGAAGGATTCTGGTCCAACAGCAAGAATTGTTCTGGACATTTCCACCTGTTGGTCACATGAGCAGGTTAGCTAATGCTTCAGTTCAGCAGCTGAAACTGTTCAGGTGCTTCAGGTTAGCTTCAGGTTTTGCTCACAGTTCAATAAATGAAAACTTGTTGTCATGAGTTGGGAGTTGAACCATCCCCCCCCCCGACCTCCGACCTCCGACCTCCTCACCCTGTTTCCAGTCTGGGAGACCATGGCCATTTTAGCTGTTTTCTGTGTGGGGGGGGGTTGATTTTCACCGAACCGATTACTAGTGACTGAAGTGTCTGAACCGATCACTAGTTACTGACGTATCTGAACCAATCAATAGTGATCAACGTCTCCGGACGCTCTGACGTCACTTCAGTCTCACTGATGCTGGATGGATTTACTAACTTCACCAAGAATGTCGGCCGTTTTTGAAAAAAAATATTGTCTTTGTAAAGACAATCTGTTGGTTAAAGAGGTGATTTCAACAAATATTATTCTGCTGAAGCGCCAATAAAAAAAAACGTTCCACGAACAGTTCAAACTTTAGTCCCGCCCAGAAAGGCTCTGATTGGCCCGATCGTTTTTCCGATCGAGAAATCGCCGTAGAACAGAGCAACACCAGACTCTGAATCGCTCTGAAACCAAATCTGAAGAGTGGAGGGAGGAGACTCAGGAGTCTGAACCAGGACAGGACAGAGTGAGTTATCTGCAACACAATTTACAATTTACAAAGACATCAGGCTCATTTCATGAAAATTTGTGAGACCAGAACGTTCTTTTGTAATCCTGAAAAGACAATAAGAATTAAGAAGAATCCTGACCTCCATCACACACTGTGGATTGTATATATTATATATGATTACAATTGCATTTCAATAGTTATTTTACATTGTCATTTAGCTAATGCTCTTATGACTGTTGCTCATGGACACTTGGGCAGGACATGTGGCTGATAGACACATTAGGATCTGCTGGGATTGAGCGTGTGGCGTTTCGGCTACAGGACGCTCTCTAAAACCTCTCCCAGCTGTCTTCTTCTTTGGTGTCACAGATCTATTGAAGGAACAATAAGAATGAATGAGAGTTCAAATGGATGCATGCAAGGTTTGTCAGATCATGTAAGAGGAAAATTTAATGATGCCACTTGGAAATTTGGTGTAATCTTTCCTATAGACTGTAAATTCTCAGCTTCCATTTGCTCTCAGATATTAAGCGCTCATGTTTTCACCTCCCACAGAGCTAATGTGACTTTTTTAAATCGCATTTTTCTACCCATCAAAACATCTTCATCAATCTAACTTCTGCCACACGTGAAGACACGACTGCAGAGTTACACTGATAAGAAAGATTCATTTTTGACCAAACCTGTCAGACAGGAAGGTATAACTCAGGAGCTGAGAGATCCGTCCTGGTTGTAAAGCTCATCGCTCAGCGAGTCACAGCCGAGCGCCGGCGTTCTGCCCTGTCATGGTGACTAATGGCCTCATTAGTTTCTCTCTGGGAAAACAAAGAAAGTTTTCTGGTGTTTTCTACTTCAGATTGCATTCAAGCTATTCACCGAAGCCTCTCCTGTTAGCTTTCAGAAGTCGGTCGTCATCAGGAGGCGTTTTGTTTTTGCTCCGACAACCAGGAGGGTCGAAGGAAGAAGCAGGAGAGAGATGTGGACGTAATTTCTCCACAATTAAGAGATTTCTAACAGATGACACTGTAACAACAGTGGATTTCTTACTCTGTTATATCTCAATCTACAAGGTTGTCTTCCTCAGCAGTAGATTTATCCAGCAGTCACAGCTAAGGTTCTACCAGTGTTGGTTTTTCAAGGCCAGCACCGATATTTTGTGCGAATGTTCAGGATCTTTAAAGCTCCATATCCTCCATCTGTCCAGAGTTTTATTTAGTGTCTTTCTGTCCAGTCAAAGCTGTGTGTGTGGTGTCATGAACCAAAAACACTCTCAATCCATTTCTCCACGTTCATTTTCCAGCATCTCTCTGAGCCTTACCAAGAACAGGCCGTTTCTGTCTCCGTGTCTTTAAGGCTCATTAATATTAACGACCCCTCCGTTCCTATTGGCTAACCGTTTCCAGAGTGAAACGTGAGACGCCGCGGCCCGGCGGCTACAGGTAGGGAAAACTCTCCGGTAATAAACAACGACAACCGCTCAACCGCTTTGAAAAAAACACTTTGTTAGTCTATTATTTCTTACAAAAATGATAATGAGCGAACCTTTGTGACGTCACAAAGTTACGGAAGTCCAAACGGCTCGTTTAGAGGCTCGCTGCACTAATATGGATTGTGTGGATTTAGTTTTGATACTTTCACCATGTTTAGATAGACCATCCAACTCCTTTATCACCACAGAGGAGAGGGGAGTCCTGCTTTACATGATGTGGGATCTTTAAATTTGACCGTTTTCATGCTAGAAATACCCCAAAATTCCCAGCATTCAGTGTTTACCCCAGAATTTTCTTCTCATCAGGGTGGAAAAGCCTCTGAAACATTTAGACCATCATGGGACACTAAAACTCTCCACTGAAACCAGGATCATACTACTACTACTCCTAATAATAATAATAATGATTGTATACATACATACATATTCATGCATATTCATTTATTTACGCAATAAGTATGATTAAAAAAAACTGCATCATATCCATCATATAGGAGGTGGACGACACTGACTGGACCATGTTTGATAAATATCAGATCAATATTGTGGTAAACTTTGGTCATCACATACACACACACACACACACACACACACACTCTTAATTTACTTGTTTTTTGTCTTTTTGTTTGTTTATTGTCTTTATTTTCCATTCCAATCGATTTCCATTGTATACATCATATAATTTTATTTTTTATCGGTGAGGTACTCGAAGCCCACATGGGTTTCAAACCTCTCTGGCACATGCCCTTTTTTCATTTTGTATTGTTTTTATTGTTGTCTTTCATGGTGCGAATAAATAAAACCTAAACCTAATCACACCTCCCGCCTCCCGCATCAGGACCGACTCCCACAGCTCGGCCTCGTTATCTGGCAATCAGCATCAACCAAGACATCGCTTTAGATATAATATCTCATCTAATGAGTTTCAGTTCAGTTCATTGGCTTTGGGCTTTAGAAGTGACGCACTGTCAGTTAAAGATAAATGTGTTTTTGGTTTGTGGCGTCCGTCCTCTGCACCTGGTTGCAGGATAGTGATGCAGACTGGATTGTGATTCGTGACTCACTGTGGGTGGGTGAGTCACTACTTTCAGCATCAGACATTCTCACACAGGTTTCACTTGTTTGGAGAATTTTCTAGAAACAAGTGTCAATATCTTGAAACTAGGGCTGTAGTCGAGACCGCCTTGGTCGAGTCCAAGTCCAGATCGAGTCCAAGTCCAGATCGAGTCATTGGTGAATCGAGTCCGATTCAAGACCAAGACCGAGAGGGGGGGTCGAGACCGAGTCGAGACCAAGGCCGAGGGGGGTCGAGACCAAGACCGCAAAACTACGAGTCCAATTCGAGACCAATACCATAGCAATGTGTTATCCAAGGCTGCCATTGTATTTATTGACTAAAACAGCATATTTTTGTTTATTGCCTGAAATAGAAGGGAGGTTTCTAAAGACATTTCAACAAAATTAGCATGTTTTGAGGACAAAATTAATTGTAGGCAGCTTTATGTTCATAACATACAGTAGTTGCACCTTTACTTAACTAGAAGTGGATTCATCTATTTCACCTACTTTTTCTTTCTGCTCCACATGCTGCTCTCAGCTCTGACTGAAAATATTCTGACCTGTAATTTAAGAAGCGAAGACGAAAGAAAAAAGACAGAAAGACAGAGAGAGCAGGAGGAACGTTACATATGGACATGGTGAGGTTTTTTCAAGTCATTGGTTGGGTAGTTGCATACCACCAATCAGCAGTCACTAAACCTTTCGGTGGGCACATAACTTTATCAACTGTGAAAATTGTATCATTCGCTGCTGGTCACTTTCTTAGAAGAGATTATAATTATAAAAACAATAATATTATGTAACGTTAATTCATCCGAGACCAATTCAAGTCCGAGTCCGAGACGAGACCAAGACCGTCAAAAATCGGTCTTGAGACTGGACTCGAGTACTACAGCCCTGCTTGAAACAAGGCAGAATAAAGCACTGCATTCGTATATGACACAATTCCAGAAAAAAAATCTTGAAACAAATTGATTTGTATTGGAAACAAGCTGAATGCCTAAATTATCAGATGTTTTTTACAGTGTTTTATTTCTAGATTTGGGACGGCCAGAGCAGAAAGTGAATGTCGGTGTTTAGAGGAAACAAACTGCAGAGAAATGTTGAGGATTAAAACAGAGCTGGTGTCGTTTCCAGAGGCTGCAGGTTTCCACTGTAGAGAGCGATCACAAGTCTTTGATCTTTGGTTTACAGCTGAGCAGAGACCGACTTTTCATAATCAATAAATTCTGAATGATGAAGATGACAGTGAACCCACCTGGGAATCTGTATTATCTCTCCCAAACTGAAAATCATCAACACCATAAAGGCACACTGCAACTAATATTGATATAGAGAGTCCCTCTCGGTGCACACCTCTGGTTCGCTGTATTGATCAGAGTATTGATCAGGAGAGGATGATGATGTCGCTCTGCAGATGCCGCCTGATGGATTTGCTCATGCTGATATTTTCAAAATCACTCTTTTCTTCTCTCGCTCTCTTTCTCCCTCTCTGTCTGCAGATATTATCCGCTTTTTCTCGCAGCATTGATCCGTTCCTTGAAGCTGTCATCCATCAGTCCGGTCCCACTATCTGTCCGTCCTTTTAACCCCAAAGACCCGATATAGACAAGCTCCTATTAGCTGTTCCAAATCTAAATCTGACATTAAAATACCAATAAATCAACAGGATCTATTCTACATCATCAGTCTGTGTGTTCAGGCCTAAATCCCCTGTCTGCCTGAAATTGTCTTTTCAGTGATGTTGGGGTGTTTTGGGCCATAAACCACTTCCTGTGGGCGTGTCTTGTGGGCGGGGCCAGCGGTGAGCCGGGTGTGTCTGTCAAGCTGACTGGGCTTTCACACCAGAAGCAGCAATGTGTATATTTTGCACGAGGCAGAGGGCAAGCTGGAATCTCTGTGCTACAGAAACATATTTTCGTCTTTCCAGATGCACTAGCGGGTCATCAAACAATTCCAACAGCCTATGGGTTCGTTTTCTGTAAACCTGCAACCGTTTTAAATGGTGTAAATAGATTTACTAATGACATGAATAATGTGCTTTCAGGTCTTAACATGGTTCAAAGCAGCTGAAATAGTTCAATGATGCTATCTAGGCGTCTTTCGAATATGTAAACAATGCAATATATTTTTTCTAACCTGGTATCCTTGTCCTTTCAGATATTATCTGCCTGCCTGTGACTTTTTGGCCAGGTTCCAATATGTTTTTAATGTGGAGTTGTTTTCCTTGGTGCTCCGGCACCTACAAAACTTCCGCCTCCTGTAAATGTTGGAATGCCATTGGCAAAGGGCGCAAAACCTGGTGAAGTATCAAGGTGGTGCGCACCACTTTCAGCTGTGCAGATGTTTAGGAGCTGCCACGTCCTTCACTGAAAACAACGGCCATGATTG
>NW_027282003.1:17500-22500 GCF_046629955.1 Centroberyx affinis
ACCTAAGGAATCCTCTTTGAGAACTCTCTGAATCCCTGAGGAACTCCTCCGGTCAGACCGACTCCCGTGAGCCAGACTTCGTTTTACACATTAAAAAACAGAGGATACTGCTGGATGGATGGATGGATGGATGGATGGATGGATGGATGGATGGATAATAACATGACAACACATAAAGGTTAAAGCGTTTAACCTTTTGGATATTTCATGGTTGGACAGGCAGCGGTTCTGGATTGACCCAAACTTTTTCGCGAACTCCCTCCGCCCCGACCGCACTTCGTGTTTTTTCCCCGGATAATGCTTCATCACAATTCCACGCTCGACTCGCTTTCCCCGAAAAAAACTCCCGCGGTGCGACTCCCTTCCAGAACCACGTGGAGAGATTTCACCGGCAGCGTGGATCCGGTTTGGCGCCGCCATGCTTCGTCCCGTCTCGTCCCGGACGCCGCCGCCGCCGCCCCCGACCCCCGCAGCGCCCCGCCGCTCAGAGCCTCAGTGAGCGGAAACCTCCATGAGAGCCGGAGAACGAACCCCAAGAGACACATTTTACCCCTGTAGACGTGAGTTCAATTCCCCTTCTACCCCCCCCACCACCCCCTTATCTACCGCACCGACACATGTTGGGACGATGGAATAAAAACCGGTGCTGAACAAGGATGAACAAGGAAGAGAACAAGTTTGGACCCGGATCCATTTTATGGCGAAGAACTTTGACCAGATAATGGATTGGAAGGAACTGTGAGTATTGCTGTGTCATCAATCAAACTCTCATTGTAGTGATTTTTATTAACATAACTAGGTGGTGAATTGCACTTTATCAGGGTGTCAAATGAGCTTCAAAGGTACTCATGGGTTTGGAGGCAAAACGATAGAAAATACTCGACTTTAGGGTCAAGAGAGCGTAGAAATCCAGATTCAACCACAACTGTAGTGGAGTTAAACATAAAAATGCCTTTAGTTGGAAGGCAAAGACAAAAAAAGACCACTTGCCTTCCTTAGGGTGTACGATAACATGACTATTCTCACCTTAAACTTGGATTTTATTCGTACAAGAACTGGTTTGCTCGTACCTTTGAATTCCTCCGGTGCTAGAACTCATTTTCTCACACCAAGGTTTGTCATTTTCTGTCGCTGAAACACTCTCTCACACATCTGAAGAAGGCTTTTTAAGTCTGTCCCCGCCCTCTTCATCGGTCTCTAACCCTTCCTCTCTCTCCCTCCGACCGGGGTCAAACGCATTATTGTCATATTTTCAACCCTCATCCTCTTCAAAGCATTCCTCCTCTCCTCCCTCATCCCCCCCTCTCTCTCTCTCTCTGTCCACCTCATTCGAAGCAGGATTTCTTTTTTCTCAGTACGTTAAATCAGTGGTTCTCAACGTGGGATCCGGGGACCACCAGGGGTCCTTGAGGGGGTTTCCAGGGGGTCCCCAGCAAATTCATGAATTATTAAACTTCACCATTATTTCATTTACAAGAACACAGTTAGAGAATGTAGAAGAATGACTGTTCTGATCATAGTTTCACTGTTATCTCTCTACCTACGATACAGATAGTCATGGAGTTCTGGACAAAATCATATCTAGCAATAAAAAATATTCTCAGATTTGGGTCCGTGGCCCTAATGTGGACTACATTAGGGGTCCTTGATATGAAAAAGGTTGAGAATCACTGCAGTAAATGACATTCTAAGTACATTAAACAGCATATATTTGACTCAGGTTGGCGTTAGTTGGGGAAAATGACTTTCTGACTTTCTCTCAGTCAGTCCTTTAAACCCTAAATGGCCCTAAGCTGAGTTTCTGCATCTGATATCAATTTACCAAAATTAAATCATTAGTCATATCAGCTATCACCTATCAGCTTAGAGGGAACATTGGTCCTGATGCTCCCTAATGGGATTTTTTAAAAGATATGGCTTAAAAATACATTTCTGGTGATTTCTACCTGATTTATTGCTATCCAGTATGATGATAAAAACGGCTAGAGATTAAATTTGGATTCACTTAAGATTCACTTAAGATACAGTATGTCCCAATGCGGTTTTTAGCAGGTGCACACTGCTTCCAACATTCCCACATTTCAACCCTAGGTCAGAGCGTTGGAAGCGGCGTGCGGCGTTCTCCTTTTTTAATACGTAAGATATTAAAGATATTGATAACCAGCTGATGCTCATGTTTCCCTCTCTGGCTGTGTGTCTGCATCTCTGTCTCTCTGCCTCTTTCTCCCACCGCTGTCTGTCCTCTGCTGCTAACTCCTCGATGTCGGCCAGTAGGGTAGAGGGCTGAACAGGTGGGCGTGGCCTGATGATGTCACTGTTGGCCAGTAGGGTAGAGGGCTGAGCGGGTGGGCGTGGCCTGATGATGTCACTGTCGGCCAGTAGGGTAGAGGGCTGAACAGGTGGGCGTGGCCTGATGATGTCACTGTCGGCCAGTAGGGTAGCGGGCTGAGCGGGTGGGCGTGGCCTGATGATCTCGATGTCGGCCAGTAGGGTACGGACCTGAGTAGGTGGGCGTGGCCTAACATACTCATTCCAGTCTTGGTCATTCCAGATGGTTTCCAGGTAACTCAGGGTGAGTTCAGAGGCATGTTCAAAGTTTGCACCGTTATTCTACGGTGCAAAACGTTTTCCGGTTGAACGATATGTTTGCTCATAAAACCTCCTTGCCTTTAACGCACTACCGTTTCCTTTTAAACTTTTTTTTACTTTTCTTCTTTTTACATTTGGGGCAGTTGAACTCCCCGGGTGGTACTGATGGAGAAGACACTCTCTACATTTTCTGGTTCTATATAGCAGTGATTCTCAACCTTTTTCATATCAAGGACCCGTAATTTAGTCCACATTAGAACCACAGACCCCCATTTAATGAGATTTTGTCTCTCAGACCCAAATCTGAGAATATTTTTACTGTCAGATATGATTTTGTCCATAATTCCTATGATCACAACAGTCATTCTTCTACATTTTCTAATTGTGTTAACTTCTTGTAAATTAAATAATGGTGAAGTTTAACAATTCATCAATTTGCTGGGGACCCCCTGGAACCCCCTCAAGGACCCCTGGTGGTCCCAGGACCCCACATTGAGAACCACTGCTATATAGAACCAGAAATTGGTTCTTTAGCCTTGTACCATAGCAGAACCCTTTAATGCTGAAATGCTCCAAACCAGCAGGATCTAAAGAACTTTTTAAGAACCGCACTGGATTGGATAGAAACTGTACTCCACTGTTTGTCATGGTGATTTGGCTACTGCAGCATAAAATGGTGATTATGATGATTATGAATTATAAGCCTTAATGTTATGGTGACATTAGAGCCTGTGTAATACAGCTGTGAAGGCTATCAAGATGACACAAACTTGCACGAGAACTGTGCAGATGTGAAACGTTTTAATCTGAGTTACCAACAGTAATATGAAAGCAATTAAACCCGAAGTCGATCCATCAGTCTTTAAGTAGCTTTCCCACTTCCAGCCAGCAGATGCAATAGCACACTGAAAAAATTCTGGCCGCTCACCTTCCCACAATCCTCTGCAGGATTTCTACGCATGCTGCTGGTCAAATGAGCGGGGAGCGTCACTCCGCCTGTGAGCGTGGCTCCCAGAGGACAGTCAGTGTTACAGTGGACAGCAGGGATGAGACGATATATTGAAATTCAATAGACGGCTTGACCATCACAGTTTCACAAGCTCTCCGTCCAAATTATATTATTGTCACTTTGTTATGACATTTTTAAATTGTTGTTTACATCCGAGCAGCCAATGGCATCGCTGGAAAGATTTGAGTCTCAGACATAAACAGAATTCTGCACAGTCAGACTTTGTTGTCACTGAACTTTTATTGATCACGTCGTATCCTGGTTGTATTGATCTCCATATCACGTATCGAGTCGCATCAGGACAGAAGCAGATCGTCTCCTCAGCAGAACACAGAGCAGTGAGACTGTCGGTCTGCAGCTGAGTCACGGTGTCGGCCGCCTGGCTGCTGCATATGGAGAGTCATTTCATTCAGAACCACACCCACCCAATCTGCACACCACCTATCCAGTTATCCAGTCATCCTGCGCTGCCACCCGGTCGACATCATGCGCTGATGAGCCGAGGTGGTCACTGGTCTCGCTTTAACTATTGGCTGCACTGCCCCCACGATTCCCGGTGGTCCTGCTCCGTTTCGTCCGTGTCCGTTAAGCTTTCAGAAAACGTGCACAAATACGGACGAACTGAACGCAGAGTACGGACAGAAGGCTCCGTCCGTATCCGTATACGTATTTAACGTTGAGCATAATTGAGCCTTAAGTGGAAGTTCACTCCATCCCCTCTGCATTCAGATCAGTAGGCTATCTGCTCATGTTCAGCTGCTCTCCCGCCTTCTACAACAATTAACGTGCGTCAACAATGTCAGGAAAGGCTCGGTGAATCTGACTGCATATGACTGAGTTGTCTGGTTTATTGTCCTCTACCCACCAAAGTGCCCATAATATTGCCAGCATCTCTGCTGTGAATACTGACATCTGATCTGAAATTCTATGTCCGTTTTTAATTCTTAATTCAGGAATGGTTTCTCCAAATGCCACTTTCCCACTCTCTGGATCCTTTGATCCATCTGTATAAATCTGTAAATATGAACTCCATTCTTCAGATGGGACTTCCTTGACTATATCTCCTGATTTCTTTCTTTTGTTATTATTCAGTATGCATAGATCAACTTCAGGTTCTGGGATTAGCCATGATGGTACAACTGACCGACAGACTGGAGGGCACACATTAATATTAATAATACCAATTTCCTCCACCTCAGATTTTAGCTTATTTCCAAAGTTTGTTTTGGCCTTTCTCGCTCTACTTCAGTTTTAAGAGAGGCGACTGAATTTCTGTCCAATTGGCGCTATCCAGCTGGGTGGTGCAAGCTGTCGACTGGGTGGCAGTGCAGGATGACTGGATAGGTGGATAGGTGGATAGGTGGTGTGCAGTTTGGGTGGAGTTTTGAATAGAGCTGCAGAA
>NW_027282003.1:25000-42500 GCF_046629955.1 Centroberyx affinis
GTGTTGCGTTGGCATTGTGTTAGTGTTGGCATTGTGTTAGTGTTGAGTTGGCATTGTGTTGGTGTTGCGTTGGCATTGAGTTGGTGTTGGCATTGTGTTAGTGCTGGCATTGTGTTAGTGTTGAGTTGGCATTGAGTTAGTGTTGGCATTGTGTTAGTGTTGAGTTGGCATTGAGTTAGTGTTGGCATTGTGTTAGTGTTGAGTTGGCATTGAGTTAGTGTTGGCATTGTGTTAGTGTTGGCATTGTGTTAGTGTTGAGTTGGCATTGAGTTAGTGTTGGCATTGTGTTAGTGTTGGCATTGTGTTGTGTTGGCATTGTGTTGTGTTGGCATGGTGTTGGTGTTGGCATTGTGTTAGTGTTGGCATGGTGTTGGTGTTGGCATTGTGTTGTGTTGGCATTGTGTTAGTGTTGGCATGGTGTTGGTGTTGGCATTGTGTTGTGTTGGCATTGTGTTGGTGTTGGCATTGTGTTAGTGTTGGCATTGTGTTGGTGTTGAGTTGGCATTGAGTTGGCATTGTGTTGGTGTTGGCATTGTGTTAGTGTTGGCATTGTGTTGGTGTTGGCATTGTGTTAGTGTTGGCATTGTGTTAGTGTTGAGTTGGCATTGAGTTGGCATTGTGTTGGTGTTGGCATTGTGTTGGTGTTGGCATTGTGTTAGTGTTGGCATTGTGTTGGTGTTGCGTTGGCATTGTGTTAGTGTTGGCATTGTGTTAGTGTTGAGTTGGCATTGAGTTGGCATTGAGTTGGCATTGTGTTAGTGTTGGCATTGTGTTGGTGTTGGCATTGTGTTAGTGTTGGCATTGTGTTAGTGTTGAGTTGGCATTGAGTTGGCATTGTGTTGGTGTTGGCATTGTGTTGGTGTTGGCATTGTGTTAGTGTTGGCATTGTGTTAGTGTTGAGTTGGCATTGAGTTGGCATTGTGTTGGTGTTGGCATTGTGTTAGTGTTGGCATTGTGTTAGTGTTGGCATTGTGTTAGTGTTGAGTTGGCATTGAGTTGGCATTGTGTTGGTGTTGGCATTGTGTTAGTGTTGGCATTGTGTTAGTGTTGGCATTAGGGTTAGTGTTGTGTTGGCATTGTGTTGGTGTTGTGTTGGCATTGTGTTGGTGTTGTGTTGGCATTGTGTTGGTGTTGTGTTGGCATTGTGTTGGTGTTGTGTTGGCATTGTGTTGGTGTTGCCATGGTGTTGGTGTTGCATTAGTGTTGTGTTGATGTTGTGTTGGTGTTGGCATTGTGTTAGTGTTGAGTTGGCATTGTGTTAGTGTTGGCATTGTGTTAGTGTTGAGTTGGCATTGTGTTAGTGTTGGCATTGTGTTAGTGTTGGCATTGTGTTAGTGTTGCGTTGGCATTGTGTTAGTGTTGGCATTGTGTTGGTGTTGGCATTGTGTTAGTGTTGTGTTGATGTTGTGTTGGTGTGATTCAGTTCTTGATGGCAGACTCATGCCTTCATCCTCAATGCTTTGAAATACTGAGAAATTGTATTTTTATGATGTTCTGACTGTAAAAACCATAAAGTGAATGGTGATCCACATACAGTGTGATGTTCCATAAAAAAGGCCGATCCATTTTTCAAAGTGACAAACCTCCAGCAGGTCATGTTGACTCTGTCTGCTGTCTGGCTGCAGTTTGTTTCCTGTTCAAATCTCTTTCTCTGCAGTGTTCCTCTCAGTTTGGTAAAGAAAGGAAGGAAGCAGCAGTGAAAGCAGTGTTTAAATCAGAACAGTGTTTTCTG
Source organism: Centroberyx affinis (assembly GCF_046629955.1). Lineage (NCBI taxonomy): Eukaryota > Metazoa > Chordata > Actinopteri > Beryciformes > Berycidae > Centroberyx > Centroberyx affinis. The sequence goes on from NW_027282003.1 coordinate 26,733, forward strand.
GCTGCGGTCCATTCTTCATTATTTGACTGAACTTTCTGCATAAATTTAGACTGGAAATAGCTTCTCAGTCTTCACACTGACCTAAAAACACGACGTGTTGGTGGAACCTGAATTCTAAGTATCAGACATCCAGGAGGAAAGTTTTGAATCCAGGACAGTTTTGGGGTGGAGGTGTCTCCAAACTCTTCATCCCAGACTCTTCCTCTCCTCCTCCTCCTCCTCCTCCTCCTCTTCCTCCTCCTCACAGCTGATGGCAGCCTGTCGCAGCTCCTGTCGACTTTAATTTGTGTTTTTTATGTTTTTTAATCAAACACTGGAGTCTGAAGCTGCAGCCTGGAAGCAAAGAAACTGAGTTTGTCCATCTGTCATCACCTGCTCTCTGATCAAAATGGTTCTATGCAGTACCAGAAAGTGGTTCTTTAGGCTTGTACCATAACAAAATCCTTTGTGGTGCTATGAAGAACCCTCTTAGAACGGTTCTTTATAGCACCAGGCTCAAGTGGTTCCACACAGAACCTTTATGATCGCTTTAAAGAACCTTTAATGATGTATAACATCTTCCAAAACAGGAGAATTCTGAGAAATTCTTACACACTTCTTTACTCTGATTTACCAGGTTTTTATTTTAACCAATCAGAGGGTTCTTTGAGTCACTATGGTTCTATAGAGAACCACCACACTAACCAAAGAACCCTGGGAGAACCCTCCTTCTGGGTGGATATAGAACCATAATGACTCCAAGAACAACTTTTCAAACCTTCAGCTCTCTGCTCCAATCAAACGCTCACAGAATGAAACGCTCCGCCCAGAGTCTTTTGTGATTGGTCGGCTCGCTCTACCTGTCTCTCTCTCTCTCTGTCTCTCTCTCTCTCTGTCTGACCTGTCTCTCTCTCTCTCTCTGTCTGACCTGTCTCTCTCTCTCTCTCTGTCTGACCTGTCTCTCTCTCTGTCTGACCTGTCTCTCTCTCTCTCTGTCTGACCTCTCTCTCTCTCTCTCTCTCTCTGTCTGACCTGTCTCTCCCTCTGTTTCTCTCTCTGTCTGACCTGTCTCTCTCTCTCTGTCTGACCTGTCTCTCTCTCCTCTGTCTGACTCGTCTCTCTCTCTGTCCGACCCGTCTCTCTCTCTGTCTGACCTGTCTCTCTCTCTCTCTCTCTCTCTGTCTCTCTGTCTGACCCGTCTCTCTCTCTCTCTCTCTCTCTCTCTCTCTCTCTGTCTGACCTGTCTCTCTCTCTCTCTCTCTCTCTCTCTCTCTCTCTCTCTCTGTCTGACCCGTCTCTCTCTCTCTCTCTCTCTCTCTCTCTGTCTGACCTGTCTCTCTCTCTCTCTCTCTCTCTCTCTCTCTCTCTCTGTCTGACCCGTCTCTCTCTCTCTCTCTCTCTCTCTCTCTCTCTCTCTCTCTCTGTCTGACCTGTCTCTCTCTCTCTCTCTCTCTCTCTCTCTCTCTCTGTCTGACCCGTCTCTCTCTCTCTCTCTCTCTCTCTCTCTGCAGGGCAGCTCAGAAGCTCAGCCTGTCCCGGCGCAGGAGGTCTCCCCCGCCCCCCCAGTCTCCGCTCGAGGCCCCGGGGCCCCTCCTGTACACCGGGGGGTTCAGCGGCGCCCTGCAGCTCTCCCCGCCCCCCGTCCCGCCGAGCCTGCTCCGGGCCGGGTCAAAGGTCAAGGACACGCCGGGGATGGGGAAGGTAAGAGAGACGGAGGTTTAATATCTGAGGTTCTGATCCAAAGTTCGCAGGAACATGAGGGGAGAGACAGTCTGTTCGGTATCGGAGGCTTCTGAGGGATTTGAACCCTCAACCCTGCTGTTAGTGCCTTGCTCTGGGGTTTGGGTTTGGGTTTGGGTTAGCTACACTTTGTGCTGCACAGGGAAAGTACATTTGTGGCTTTGAAATGTCTCTCAACACAAACAGTACTTCATACAATTTACACTGATTCTAGTCCTGATTGGGCCTTTCTGACTTGTTTTGAATACGTCTGAATTTTGTTTTTTTAATTTTATCGTTTTTGTCTTTTTTGTCTTTTGTTTTTTTAGATGAGATTTCAGTAGAAGCACCCAAGTGTTTTTATTTAATCTCCTCTGCACAATTTGTTTCACCTGTTATTTTGTCATTTGGTGCAAATGAATCGAAACTTAAACCAAAACTTAAATCTTGTTCCATCGTGACTCAACAGTCAAGGAAACACTTTACAATAAGGGTCACTAAGCTAAGTTAATTAAGGGTTAGTTAATGCTTATTAAGCATTATTAACAGTTAACTAATGTGTCTGGTAATCATTTACTAATGGTGTTCATGTTAACTAAGGTATTAATTTATACATTATTTAATAGTCATCTTTATAAACTATTAAATAATGTATAAATTAATACCTTAATTAACATGAACACCATTAGTAAATTACACATTAGTTAACTGTTAATTAAGGGTTAGTTAATGCTTATTAAGCATTAACTAACCCTTAACTTAGTGTACCTTTATTGTAAAGTGTTACTGAAATATTAATATGCTGAGTCACATTTATACAATAAACAATGATTCTTATTCCAAAAGGCTAAGGACAAACAAATAAGCGTGAGTGAAATACATATGCATAGAATTAAAATTCAGCATTTGACCTTAACTCATATTCAAAATTAACCATGAGCAACAAATCACGGCGATGCAGAACGAGCCTCACAGCAGCCGCAACGCAACTCCTCACTTCATCAGCGAGGTCGAAACTAAAGAAAGAAAAGAAAGAAAAGTCTGTGAGAGACAGAGGGGAATAACTGCTCAGTGTCAGATACAGTAAGACGTTAAACTGACCCCAGATCAGGTTCAGGGGGTCAGAAGATGCTGTTTACTTGGCAGTTTCCTCTTCAGACTTCAGTCTTAATCGGCTTCATATCAGATTATTGCTGTATGTAAATGAGTCTGATTCCCAGGCATTCCTCTCCCAGAGTGACTGACGGGGCGAGGGGGCGGGACGCATTTGTGTTGAGGGGAGCGTGGGTGGGTGGGGTTCAGGAGGGAGGGGGGGGTTCAGGAGGGGAGGGGGGGGTTCAGGAGGGGAGGGGGGGGGGGGGGGGGGGTGAAGGGCATTCCTGTTGAGAATGAGTCTGTTGTGTGACTGAAGGATTCTTTCAGATTGTTGCTGGACTGAAGTCTGAACTCTTTTCTGTTGCTGAGAAAACTGAAAGATAAAGAATTTAACTAGAAGCCAAAACACTGAACAATCCTCCAACAGCTTCTGTTTCTTATTTTTATTTTTATTTGAATTTTATTTGATAGGGACGATGCGATTTAACATAGTTCCAATACAGAGCATGAACCTGATGTGCTGCACAGAGAGTTTATAGCTATTGCTAAATTTCAGCTCTTGTCCCTAGTTGGGCTTTTACATGTACAGTGTCATTAAAATATACAGCTTTCAGTATCATAAAACCACAATACAGATATGGAAATACAATAAAATACACATACCACAATATACCAATAGTAATTTAGAGTACAGTTAGCTAAAAATGAGTACAGCTCTGGTTTGCTTTGAGCCAGCACTTAACCTTTGTTGTAAAAGATTTTATATCTGGAATTAATTTGATTTCAGGTGGTAATGTGTTCCAGAGTTGACAGATCTTTAAAGATGATTGTCCAAATTTAGATCTATGATGTGATATTTTACAGCTGCCAGTCACCAGGCTCCTAGTTACTCTGTCACTGTCTTGTCTCTGGATTTATCTGGAAAGAGGCTCTGGGGCTCGACTGTAGACACGTTTGAAAACTAATTTGAATAAACAAAAATGAGTAAAGCTCTCAAGGCTAAGTAGATTTTATCTTTTTAGTATGTGACAGTGATGCCACCAGACAGGCTTTTTGTCACTTCATTTTGTCCATTTCTGTCCTTCCTCAGTTGTCATGTGAAAGCAGCGCTGTGTGTAGCAGCCGCCCGGGAAGTCCCAGGTGTCGGACTTTCCCAGCAGCACCTGAACGCAGCGTAATAGTTTTGGCTGTAAAACGTTAATCAGTCCCAGGCCGGCTGGTGGAACGTGTTTCTGTTCAGGTTCTGACACACAGACAGACAGACTGAGGCTCTGATGCTGCATAGAGAGACTGACAGGAAGACACACACACACACACACACACACACACACACACACACACATCACCTGTTGTTGCCATTTCATCTCCGCTCGCTGCTCTCTACTGATAAGTTTTACCTCCACACTTTGCATCTGCTTTTAAAGTGATAATCAGTGACATTTCCCCCTGTCTGTCTGTCTGTCTGCTCCTCTCTCTCTCTCTCTCTCTCTCTCTCTCTCTCTCCCCCTCTCTCTCTCTCTCGCTCTCTAACTCAGTCTCTTATCAGTTCATAAATCTTCTCCTCAGCCGGAGTCTGGTCGCTCTTTCCTGCCGCACAGGAAGTGATGCGTTTTACGTTACCGCTTTGTTTGGAATGAAAAGGAGAAGAAGAACTGGCTTGTTTATTTCTATGTATTTATTTAACCAGGCAGGTCAATTAAGAACAAATTCTTAATAATAGCTGCGGTTACATGAGACATTTTTTTTCATTCTGAATGTGTTTACCTGCTCCACAGTATGGAATCAGAATAAAAGTTTCTGACATGCAGAACACCGACTCAGCTCTCTAACATGGCTTATGTTTTTAACAGATGGAGCTGCGTCGGTTATTTCTTCACTGCTGTTCTTTCTGATGAAGCAACAGATTTATCAAAACATACGACTCCATAAGTGTCAGAAAAAGACGTTTTGTTTTATTTTGTTTTGCCCCTGCAGTGATTGGCTCCATTTGTCATTTTCACCTGTAAACTGAAACTGTCCCAGAGAGAGTCAGGACTTGATATAAACCGGGCTGCAAACGTTATTGACGTTACTTACGTTAAATGCGGAGCGTGTGCAGAAAGAGACGAGATAAAGAAAGTGATCTGATGAGTGTTTACATGACAAAATTTTATCCATCGACCGGGTTATGAAAGAGTTAAACAGCTTCTGAAACAGAATGAAATTTAATTCGGATCGGGCAGTTTATTCTGATTGAGGCGTTTATATGAGGCATTTTTATTCTGAGGCTGCTGTTCTGATTAAAAGGCTCCATGTGAACACAGCTGATATGACGACCTGGCAGGAGGACAGAAGGACCTCTCACAGGCTGAGGGGGGGAGGGGGACCAAAAATAAATAAATAAATAAATAAAGCAAACAAAAGACGATCACACACAAATGTGAAAAACCATTATTTGGAATAGAAACATCACAGAGGCAGAGAAACCGACTCAGTATGAGAACGAGGAAACAATCAAACCACACAACAAACAAACAAACAAACAAACAAACAAATAAAACGCAGTGATTCTCAAACTTTTCCATATCAAGGACCCCTGATTTAGTCCACATTAGAGCCACGGACCCCATTTGATGAGATTTTGTCTCTCGGACCTAAATCTGAGAATATGTTTTTTTGTTAGATATGATTTTATCCAGAATTCTGTGACTGTCTGTATTGTAGGAAGAGAAATATGAAGTGAAACTATGATCAAAATAGTCATTCTTCTACATTATCTAATTGTGTTAACTTGAAATAATGGTGAAGTTTAACAATTCATCAATTTGCTTGGGGACCCCCTGGAACCCCCTCAAGGACCCCTGGTGGGCCCCGGACCCCACGTTGAGAACCGATGCTTTAAAGGCAGTGAGGAGATGTAAATAATCTGTTTCTGTGTTAACAATCCAATCAGGTGGGTTGTTAAGAGCAGGTAGACATTATGTAATGGCTTTATGGACAGGGCTGGCCTTGTTTCACACACACACACACACACACACACACACACACACACACACACACACACACACTCACACACACACTCACACACACACACACACACACACACACACACACACACACACGCTGTGCCTGAGGCTTGGCTGCAGATCAGAAAGGTTAGCTGTCAGAGTTTGTTGTTAAATCCAGTGCCAGGTCCTGCACACACACACACACACACAGACACACACACACACACAGACACACACACACACACGCAAACACACACACACACACACACACACACACACAGACACACACACACACACACACCTCCTGAAGCAGACAGTACAGACTCTATGACCTTTATAATTCCAGCCAATGTGTACATTTACATTTAAATCGTTTAGCGGATGCTGTTGTCTGTAGCGGTGGTTCTCAACCTGAGGGTCGGGGCCCTGCAGACGGTCATGAGATAATTTAGGAGGGTCATGAGATGATTCATGGGATAAGAAAAGACATATTTCAACCATACAATTTATTTTCATGTGTATTTTTGCTTTTTTCTTGTGAAACACTGAATAGTTTTCAGCCTCTTCTGATAATGAATCGCTTAGTTTGAAGGGTTTTAAGGGTCAAAATGTTGGGAACTGCTGGACCAGAGCGAGCAGCAGGGGTTCAACCTCTGGCTCTGGGCCCGTCGACAGGACTATAGCTGTGAAATAAATGTAATGGAGTAAAAAGTACAATATTTCCCTCTAAAATGTAGTGGAGTATAAGTACAAAGTAGCATAAAATGGAAATACTCAAGTAAAGTACAAGTACCTCAAAATTTCACTTAAGTACAGTACTTGAGTAAATGTAATTAGTTACTTTCCACCACTGAGTTTAACACAGTTGGGAGCTGACCAGTACAGCCAGTCTGTGCTGGTCAGCTGGGGGTTCAGTGCCTTGCTCAAAGGCAAATCAGCTGTAAGGATCATTACTGATTCACTTTCAGTGGCCAGAACTAAATAGCTGGTCTAGCAGTTTGAACCAGCAACCTTCCAGTCAAGTCTGTCTTCTTATAAAACTAAAAAACTATTTGGCCAAACGCCTGAAGTTCTTAACAGAATGAGGAGACTCATACTGAGTTACACAAGGTTTCTGAGATGCAGCTATCTGACGTCAACATGGCAGCTGACTCTGGAAATGCTGCTGAGACTTAAAGCTCCACATCATGTAAAGCAGGACTCCTCTTCCTCTGTGGTGATAAAGGAGTTGGATGGTCTATCTAAACATGGTGAAAGTATCAAAACTAAATCCACACAATCCATATTAGTGCAGCGAGCCTCTAAACGAGCCGTTTGGACTTCCGTAACTTTGTGATGTCACAAAGGTTCGCTCATTATCATTTTTGTAAGAAATAATAGACTAACAAAGTGTTTTTTTCAAAGCGGTTGAGCGGTTGTCGTCGTTTATTACCGGAGAGTTTTCCCTACCTGTAGCCGCCGGGCCGCGGAGTCTCACGTTTCACTCTGGAAACGGTTAGCCGATCGGAACGGAGGGGGTCGTTAATATTAATGAGCCTTAAAGACACGGAGACAGAAACGGCCTGTTCTTGGTAAGGCTCAGAGAGATGCTGGAAAATGAAGGTGGAGAAATGGATTGAGAGTGTTTTTGGTTCATGACACCACACACACAGCTTTGAATGGACAGAAAGACACAGAATAAAACTGGAGGAGGAGATGGAGCTTAACCAAGTTGTTCTAGTTTCCTAAACTGAACTGTTAGTCAACCTGCAGCTGAAAATGTCCAGTTCATGTTTTTGTCACAGAATCCAGTTTGTTATTTTCACATAATTCAAGTCACAGCAGGTAAATCTGTTTCAGAGTTCCTGCTCTTTTCACCACTTTTTATCAGATCATGTTGCGTTCAGAGTCTCCATCATGTGAAGTTGTCCAGTTGCAGCTTTAACTCCTTGATGTTCAGTAACTTCACACTTCCTTCCTGTCTGCTGACGAGTCGACCCGCAGGTTCATTAAGCGATCACAGATCAGATTCCTCTTCCTCTCTGATCTAGCTCTCCTCTCATCCCGCTCTCCGCCTCGTCTCCGGGGGCGAGTCGGCGTTTAGGTTTTTTTTTTGAAGCCGCTAATCGTACATCTGGGCGTCCGGCAGCTGCAGAAACGGTTAATGAGGCGCGGGACGGAGGAAGCAGAAATAAAAAGAGAAAGAGAATGAGAAAGAGCATGTTAATGAGGCCCGATGAGCCGCTGGAATACAGATCGGCTTTTCTGCCGCTCTGCAGTTTTCTGTCCGGAGCTCAGAGAGGCCGCTGCTTCTCTGGAGCCACACCGGACCGTCAGTGACTCGTCAGTGACTCGTCAGTGACTCGTTATACAGTCTGATGCATTTTGATGAGCGTACTCTGATTGTCCTGCTGGAGGCACGCAGGATTGTTAAGGGTCTTTTCATGCCTCCGCACCGGAGACAGCCATAGCTGTTGGACCCACAGACAGTCTTGTCTGTAGCTGTTGGACCCACAGACAGTCTTGTCTGTAGCTGTTGGACCCACAGACAGTATTGTCTGTAGCTCTTGGACCCACAGACAGTCTTGTCTGTAGCTCTTGGACCCACAGACAGTCTTGTCTGTAGCTGTTGGACCCACAGACAGTATTGTCTGTAGTTGTTGGACCCACAGACAGTATTGTCTGTAGTTGTTGGACCCACAGACAGTATTGTCTGTATTGTCTGTAGTTGTTGGACCCACAGACAGTATTGTCTGTAGTTGTTGGACCCACAGACAGTCTTGTCTGTAGCTGTTGGACCCACAGACAGTATTGTCTCCAGTCAGCTGTCAGTTGAAGCTCCGCTGCCTCTTGCAGCAACAAAGAGTCCAAACTGTTTGTCAGAATATTCCAGAAAAGCTGTTTGTGTCTCCACAGCAGAGAGGAAACAGACTCAGTTCCAGGAAACCACAGAACTATTTTTCTCTCCGCAGCACAGAGCTGGGGGGTGAAAGGCGGTTCCCGGCGGAGCGATCCGGTTCCGGACGGTCGGGTCGGATCGTAAACGGTAGAGTTCTGTAGAAGACGATCCGCCGAGGGGAAACGGTCGGTGCCGCCGCTTTCCGGGCCGCGGAGAGAAATACGTCGGTCGCTCTCCGGATCGTTTTCACAAACGACTTTTCTGGAATATTCTGACAAACAGTTTGGACTCTTTGTTGCAGCAAGAGGCAGCGGAGCTTCAACTGACAGCTGACTGGAGACAATACTGTCTGTGGCTCCAACAGCTACAGACAATACTGTCTGTGGCTCCAACAACTACAGACAATACTGTCTGTGGCTCCAACAGCTACAGACAATACTGTCTGTGGGTCCAACAGATACAGGAGGAAGAGAGGAGTTATATAGGAGTCAAATTCCTTGTATGTGTACATACTTGGCCAATAAAGCTGATTCTGATTCTGATTCTGATTCTGATTCTGATTCTGATATAGAGGAACTAAATCAATGAACTGAACCTTTAAGTTCTGGGTCTGCTTTCAGCGATCAGGAACATAATCTTGATACTATTCATGTCCACAACATGTAATCTGAGTTTCAGGCTCTGTGTGTGTTGGACTGTGTTGGAGCTGCAGAAACAGTTTCCAGTTTTAACCGACATGTCCCTGCTGAGCTGGCAGCAGTCCGGTTCAGTCCGCTCACATTCAGACCTCCTGCAGACTCCCAGGCTGAGATGAGACCGTCACAGGAAGCCTGTGGGGGGGCGGGGGGGGCGAGGGGCGGCAGTGATCAGCGGTTCGATAACGCATTACAGACCGATTGTGATTCAGCTCCACGCCGCTGTCAGAGACTCGCTCCTTTATTTGTGGCGGCGCTCATAAACGGCGGAGCTGTTTGTCCTCGTGGAGCGGGGAGCGTTCCCCAGCGGCCGGCCGGAAAAAACTCAACGGGGTTTAAAGTGAGTGATGGAGCGAGCGAGCAGGGGGCGAGCAGGGGGCGAGCGAGGGGCGAGTGAGGGCCGAGTGAGGGGCGAGTGAGGGGCGAGCGAGGGGCGAGGGAAACATGGCTTCCTCCTGACGCTCCTCTGGGAACTGATCCTCTCCACAGGACTGACAAACATGTTTTCACCTGGAGTTCATCGTTCAGTATCTGTGAAACCTGGAGGATCCTCCTGGTGAAGTGACTGTACAAAGTGACATCATACTGTTGTGCTGTCAGTCATTTAGTCAACCAAGTACTGATGTGCTTACAGATAATTTCACTTCTAATCCAAATCAACTTATTTGAAGATTTTCCTAGACTCACATGACATTATTTTAATAGCAAGAATATCAAGATTCAAGATATTGTCTCTTATGTCTGGGTAATTCACAAAATAAGTTAAATTGTACAGAAACAGGTGAAATTATCTCGTCCCTTTAGTGGAAAATTAACATTTTAAGACTCAATAAAAAATTTAACAACCTGTGGAAATGCAGATTTAGTTTTTGCTGGGCAGACAAAAGACAAAAAGAAACCAACATTCACTTTTTAGACTTTTCACTCCACTGTAAGACTGTAGACTGCAGGACAGCCTCGGATATTAATAACAAAGCAAATATGCAATTCACTTTTCTGAAAGGCTGCACATCTGTTTCAGTAAAACAAACCTGCAGTTCACTCAGTATCTGGAACTTCAGACTCTGCTCCTGCTGAGCTTTAAGACACAGAGGAAGATCATATTTTATTTTTCTGCTCGTCACTCTGTTGGAGTCTGTGTCTTTTCATCTGGAGACAGTCTGCTCTCTCTCTCTCTCTCTCTCTCTCTCTCTCTCTCTCTCTCTCTCTCTCTCTCTCTCACCCATGTGGAGGTTCTGACCCTGCTGTCAGTGTTATGAATGAACAGTCGTGTCGGCCATATTTCTTTCTTCTCTCTCTAGACCGGCTGCTATCACATTTACAAAGATTTTTTAAGGTCTCTCTCTCTGTCACTCTCTCTCTGTCACTCTCTCTCTCTGTCTCTCTCTCTCTGTCTCTCTCTCTTTGTCTCTCTCTCTCACTCTCTCTCTGTCACTCTCTTTGTCTCTCTCTCTCTCTCTCTCTCACTCTCTGTCTCTCTCTCTGTCTCTCTCTCTCTTTCTGTCTCTCTCTCTCTGTCTCTCTCTGTCTCTCTCTGTCTCTCTCTCTCTCTCTGTCTCTCTCTCTTCTCTCTGTCTCTCTCTCTCTTTCTCTCTCTGTCTCTGTCTCTCTCTGTCTCTCTCTCTTCTCTCTGTCTCTCTCTCTCTCACTCTCTGTCTCTCTCTCACTCTCTGTCTCTCTCTCTCTCTCTTTCTCTCTCTCTCTCTCTCTCTCCCTCGCTGGGTTTTTGTTCTCAGTTTAAGTTCAGATGGTCGGCTGGACTTGGAGCCTCTTTACCTCTAATGGATCCACTCTACTCTGAAAAACAAAGGCCGCACGGCATTCTGGGCCGCAGGCGTCGGCCAATCAGAGCGCTCGGTGTTTCTCTGTCTCGCCCACGCAGAGCGACCGGACTCCTCATAAGAGGCTTAAATCCACAGTGAAAGGGATTGATTTGAATTTATTAACCTTAACGAGCGTTTTCTCATTAATTGCGGTTTGTTGGAGTGACGACGAATAATTGAAGAGCGGCTGTGAATATTAATGAGCAGGAAGTGTTGAGCCGGCTCTTTGTTTCAGGGGATTTGGGCTGAAGATGAGCTGCAAAACAACTCTATCGACGTGTCATTTAATTTAATTTATTTAATCTGGTTTTGAGAATGAAATTTGTTTTCTTGAACGTGAAACGATCTGTCTCCTCGCCTGCTGCAGCTCCATGAATGATAATAATAAAAATAGTAATAACTTTATTTATATAGCACCTTTAAAAATAGAGTTTACAAAGTGCTTTGACAGTCAAACTAAAAGCACTCAAGTATTCAAAATGAATTTAAAAAGCAATGAAACTAATGAAAAATAATAAACGGGGATTAAATTCAGATTGGAGCACAGAGGTGGAACAGAGCAACATTCAAGTAAACTAAACTTATCGTAAAATAAAATTAAGATAAAAAGATGATAAAAAATTTTTATCAGTCTCAGTCTCCATCAGTGTTTGAATCAGCAGATGATTCATATCAGTCTGCTCTCTGTCTGCTGAGTCACTGGCAGAGCTTCTCATTCCAGCCGATTGGTCGGTGTTAGTTGTCAGTTATCAAAATCTTTGACCAATCACAGCAGCGGAGCAGAGTGATGTCATCTGGAAACTCCTCAGAGCGACAGCAGCTTCCCAGCTTTTAAACAGCTGATCGTTCCTGTTTTGACATTCAGTTTTTTGATGAAATCTCTAAATCCGGTTCCTCTCCCGGCGGCCATGTTGGTCGTTGTTGTCGCTCTGTGATGACATCACAAGGAGGTTTGTCCCGCCTACATCCACCAGCCATCCAATCAGGTTTGTTGGACAGTATCTGTCTGAATGAACTGCTGGTGGATAGACTGGGCCGGACTGATATGAATCACCATGTGAATTCAAACAGTGATGAAGACTGAGACTCATGGAGGCTGTTTTATTCATTTCTTAGGTAACACTTTACAATAAGGGCACATTAATTAAGGGTTAGTTAATGCTTAATAAGCATTAACTAACCCTTAATTAACAGTTAACTAATGTGTCTGGTAATCATTTACTAATGGTGTTCATTTTAACTAAGGTATTAATTTATACATTATTTAATAGTCATGTTTATAATACCTTAGTTAACATGAACACCATTAGTAAATGATTACCAGACACATTAGTTAACTAATTAAGGTTAATTAAGGGTTAATTAATGTACCCTTATTGTAAAGTGTTACCATTTCTTAAAATCACGTGACATTATCTTTACAGTAGTGTACATAAGTTCAATTGTACCAAAACAGGTGAAGTTACCTCACTCCCTCACTCCATCACTCCCTCACTCCATCACTCCCTCACTCCCTCACTCCATCACTCCCTCACTCCATCACTCCCTCACTCCCTCACTCCATCACTCCCTCACTCCCTCACTCCATCACTCCCTCACTCCATCACTCCCTCACTCCCTCACTCCCTCACTCCATCACTCCATCACTCCCTCACTCCATCACTCCCTCACTCCATCACTCCCTCACTCCCTCACTCCATCACTCCCTCACTCCCTCACTCCCTCACTCCATCACTCCATCACTCCCTCACTCCATCACTCCCTCACTCCATCACTCCCTCACTCCCTCACTCCCTCACTCCCTCACTCCATCACTCCCTCACTCCCTCACTCCATCACTCCCTCACTCCCTCACTCCCTCACTCCCTCACTCCATCACTCCCTCACTCCCTCACTCCCTCACTCCATCAGTAGAAAAATACAATTTTAAGATTAAATGACCTGTGGAAATGTAGATTTTGGTTTTGCAGTGTAGTTTGGTGATTCAAGAAAGGACAGTTTGTGTTTCAAATAGGAAGAAAGAAATCCATCTGAACCTCGTGACTTCAGTGGGAGGCATTCCTATGTTCCCCAGATTTATATGGGACATAATGGGAACATGACAAAGGGTCCTATGTTCCCAGGACTATGGGAACTTAAGACCCTGGGAACTTAGGAGCCTGGGAACATAGGACCCTGGGAACTTAGGACCCTGGGAACATAGGACCCATGGGAACATAGGACCCTGGGAACTTAGGACCCTGGGAACTTAGGAGCCTGGGAACATAGGACCCTGGGAACTTAAGACCCTGGGAACATAGGACCCTGGGAACATAGGACCCTGGGAACATAGGACCCTGGGAACATAGGACCCTGGGAACTTAGGACCCTGGGAACATAGGACCCTGGGAACTTAAGACCCTGGGAACTTAGGACCCTGGGAACATAGGACCCTGGGAACTTAGGACCCTGGGAACATAGGACCCTGGGAACTTAGGACCCTGGGAACATAGGACCCATGGGAACATAGGAACCTGGGAACTTAGGACCCTGGGAACATAGGACCCATGGGAACATAGGACCCTGGGAACTTAGGACCCTGGGAACATAGGACCCTGGGAACTTAAGACCCTGGGAACTTAGGACCCTGGGAACATAGGACCCTGGGAACTTAGGACCCTGGGAACATAGGACCCTGGGAACTTAGGACCCTGGGAACATAGGACCCTGGGAACTTAGGACCCTGGGAACATAGGACCCATGGGAACATAGGACCCTGGGAACTTAGGACCCTGGGAACATAGGACCCATGGGAACATAGGACCCTAGCAACATAGATACATTCCCCTTCAGTGTGAGGCAGCAGAGCAGATCACTGATCTGCAGTCTGCTGGATCCTCCGGTTCAGTTTCAGAGCTTCATGCAGCAGATTCAGCTGCAGCAGCTCATCAGTATTCACTCTGCACTGGAAACTACTGAAGACTGTAGTGGAGTAGGTGAGAGCTGTCTGACACACACACACACACACACACACACACACACACACACACACACACACATAAACTCAAGTGCCTCATATCTTTGAAGTTGCCTCAGCTTGTTCTCTCTGGTTTCCTCACAGAGCAGTTTGTGTAGTTTGTCAGCAGGATTTCTCCAAAGCGTCTGAATGGATTTCCATGAGATCTGCTGGACGGACCAAACCTGAACTAATGAACAGCTGATCAGATTTTGGTGGAGATTTGCATCTGCTATTTCCACTATTTAGACAATTATAATTTTTTAAACATATGGGTTATGAAACTAAGACAGAGACTTGATTCCAAAACCTACAGGGGCATGCGCCAGAAATCAATTCAAATCCAGTTATTTTTCATTTCATGGAGTCTTTAAACATGAAAGATGTGAAAAGAAATGAGACAAAGATGCGGATTAACTTTGAAAATTGAGTGATGCGTTCAGGTGTAACAGCAGGCCGGAGGATTGTTCAGCGCTGGCGGAGGTTTGCTCTCTCCAAATCCCTTCCTTCTAGTTTTTCTCTGTGTTCCTTTCTCCTGTTTGTGAGACGCTTCATAAATTCGTTTGACCGGACTACACTACCCACAATCCCCTGGGCCCGCCTCTCTCCTGGCACATCTCCAGTCGGTCTGATGTGTAACAACTGCTGTCAACAAAACCCGCGGCTGGTGGAAGACAGCCAGCAGCCGGACTGGCTCAGACCCAGAGACTGAACACTGTAAACAACAACAGTCTGTCCAGTGATGTTCTCTTGTCTCCAGACCTATCAGCTTCTTTCAGGATATTTTCAGTCAAATTCTCTCTCTGCTCTGGCAGATAATCTGCTGGTTTCAGTAAATTTCACTTGATTCATGCCAATATGACTTCTTCTTTCAAGAAATCATCATAAAAACAATGAAGAAAATCTGGAAACAAGAAACTTTCTCCAAGACAATTTCACTTTTAAACAGAAAGAATTCAGAAAGTGTTTTGATTCGTTCAGTCATTCAACCTTTTGAATAGTCTAAGCTGAGTCAGCAGGTCGTAAATAACACTCTGCAAAACATCTCCATCTTCACAAGTCATCTAGTCTGTTATCGAGTCCTAAAATCAACATGTCAGTGTTGTTAGATCATTTCACTTGTTTCCAATGCAAATCGACTTGTTTGAAGAATTTAGTAGAATCAAGTGGAGTTATCTCTCCTCACTGCTGAATGTTTCTCTTGGTTTAAGAAAAATCACATGACTTGGACTCGAGTCACATGACTTGGACTCGAGTCACATGACTTGGACTCGAGTCACACTTTTAATCGCTTGAGATTTGACTTGATGCATGAAGAGAAGGCTTGAGACTCGACTTGACTTGGGTTCTGGTGACTTGGGACTTTTTTTTTTTTATAACTTTATTTAAAGAGTTTTACATTTATATAAACATATACACACATGAACAAACACACTGAACTCACAGGAACATAACCCCCCACAGCACCCACCTCTTACCCCTCCCTCCCTCCCCTGGGACCAAGAGCGCACTCAAAAGGAAGGAACAGTGAAATTCGGCAGATTAGCAAACATTTAGGGGAGAGAAGAAAAAGTAAAGGAATGATAATACCTAAAGA
>NW_027282004.1:0-17500 GCF_046629955.1 Centroberyx affinis
TACAGTAGAAGACAGTAGAGGACAGTAGAGGACAGTAGAAGACAGTAGAGGACAGTAGAAGACAGCAGATGACAGTAGAGGACAGTAGAGGACAGTAGAGGACAGTAGAGGACAGCAGATGACAGTAGAAGACAGTAGAGGACAGTAGAGGACAGTAGAGACAGACGCACCGCCCGTCAGCGTCCCTGCAGAGCGTCTTCTCTTCCTGGAAGAGGCAGGAAGGTTCGTCCCTGAACTCGACCTCTGACCTCCAGAGCCTCGTCCTTCAGCCTCTGCAGCTGCAGACAGACGTCCTGCGATACGACCTCCGGCCAGGAGGGGGCTCTGTCGAGCAGCAGGGACACAACCTGACACAACAACTGACCGTTAACCTGGAGAACAACTGACCTTTAACCTACAACACTGACCTTTAACCTAGAAAACAACTGACCTTTAACCAAGAGAACAACTTAACTTTAACCTAGAAAACTGACCTTTAACCTACAACACTGACCTTTAACATAGAAAACTGACCTTTAACCTAGAGAACAACTGACCTTTAACCTACAACACTGACCTTTAACCTAAAGAACAACTGACCTTTAACCTGCAGAGAACAGCTGAGCTTCCTGACTCCCTAATTTCCCTAATTCCCCCTAATTTCAAACACAACCAATGTAATAATGTGATTGGTTGAGTTAAACCTCAGTGGGCGGAGCCAAAGAAATGCGACTCAGCTAACTGGCAAATTTGGAACTCTGGTCAAAATATAAATAAAAACAAAAATATAAATGAATGAGTTATTTTGTGTTTGTTCATGTTGTTGGAAGGTCAGCAGCTAGCTAACTAGCTAACTAGCTAACCAGATAGCTTAGCATGGTAGATTGTATTTTTCCAGTTACCGTTAGCAGCAGAGCTAGGCTTCACAACATTAGCTTCCTCCTCACTTCACATTCACAGGCTTTGGTCCAGACTGCACATTAGTGTCAGTCTTCCCTCTGAACTTCAGTCTGATGAAAAACTGTGACAACTCTCTGAGAAATGTTTGTAAAAGTAAAACTACAATCTACAAAATCCAAAGTCCATGCATCTAATATCATCTACACCAAAACTACCAACCTGCTGTCTGATGACTGACTAGATATTATTATTTGGTCAATGTGATGAATTATTATTCTGAGTCACCAAACCGTCATCAGCTGAGAGGAACTTTGGTTCTGATGCTTTTTTTTGTTTGTTTTTTATTTGGCTTCCAAATGGTGATTTTTGTTTGATGTTTGCTCTCCAATATGTTGGGAAACACTTTGATAAAAGAAGTAAATAACGTTAAGTGACAGCGCCACCTGCAGGCTAGCTGACCCTGACCTTCAGCTCACCTGCTCGGTCACGGACACGGCAGCGTCCAGCGCGGCCTCGGACACTTCTCCAGCCTGGACTCCTCTCATGTTGTCCTTGGTGATAACTTCTCCTTTCTTTTTGGAGAAATGTACGACTTTGTTCTGGATATTTCGAGGGAAATGGAGGCTGCCGACCAGCTGAGCTGCTGCATCCAGAGAGAGGAACAGGCTGCAGTAATCACATCTGTCAAAGAAGTTGCTGAGTGTAATCCTGTTACTCTTCTCCCCGACAAACTGCTGCCATTTGTCCGGATTCAACTTCAAACTCTTCAGAGTAAAATCTCGAAAAGGATCCAGGCGTTCATCTTTGGCATCCATGGCTCGTTCTGCTAATATCTACTGTGTCTCTGTTCTCTTCTTCTTTCCTCGTTCCTAGTTTTTCGTCTGGAAAATAACGGTGGATTTTAGATCAGTGTGCTAGCAAACTGAAACACTGGAATCCTAACGGCTGATTTCACCAACGGTCCAGTCAGTTACTCGTGCTGCCTTCACGGTCTCTTCTCGACTCCTACATCCTAGATCTGGGGACGTCAGTGCATTCAAACGCGTTTGGTCGAAAATAATAATAATTTTTAAAAAAACGGCCCCCTTAATAAAAGTATCCAAAGTTTTTGATGGCTGTTATTTCATTTTATAAATCAACCAGCACAGGGTTACTTTGTTCTGCAGTGGCAGAAAGTAGAGGACAAAATGCACAGAATAGATGTTTTTATTAATTTATCACACCAACAAAACGAACCAGCAAAGTAGTAAATGCGACTGAGAAAGCAGGAATTCCACTGGCTGGAGTCTGGCATGGAAGCTGTGCCAACAACTGGTAATAAAATTGATGCATACAGAAACTTTTGGCTAATAAGTCAAAGACAAATCAGTTCCCCGCCTGGTTTTCTCTCCTTTTCATTCTGCAGCATCTGTGTGTCCGCTTGGTTTCTGAAGTAAACAGAAGTCACTACAGAACACTGGTTTAGTCACTGGGTCCGTCATTTGCTACCAAAAGAAATTTGAATATCGGGACTTCAAGCTTTGGAAAGATGAGCTCATGAGGAGACATTGAACGCAGCATAGCGGCCATAAAGCTCGGGATCTGATTGGTGGCTGAGCCGGAAATAGCGCTGCCGCGGCACGATGAAACCGGAGGGTTTGGTGAAGCAGGAGCGCGAGAGGTAAGCGGGGAACCAGATAATTGTTAAAATCGGTTCATGTTTGTAACGTATGATAAGCATGGCTGCCGTTAGCGGTAACCGAGAAGGGAAGCTAACGGAGATTATGGGAGCGCGAGCGGTTAACTTTGGCTAGTTAACAAGCTAACTAGCTTGTTCCAGCATTCAGCTAACAGACACAGTAGCCAGCTAGCGCTAGCTAGCTAGAACAGTCAATACCAACTCAGTATCGTTAGCTTGCTCCTGTAGCTAAAGCTTGGTAACAATTATACGACCACGAGTTAGCATTATAAGCTAGCAGCTTGTGGTTAAATTAGTTTATCAGCAGGTGACCCTCCTCTGTCTCAGCAGCCGGCAGCTCGTTCTGTGGAGAGAAGTTCCGTCAGACTGTAGTAAAGAACCTTTTGATGTCGCCTTGCTGATCTAGAGACGGCCACAGCTCGGAGAACACGCTTCAGTACTTCGTGAGACTCGTTAGTGTCTGGTGGTGAAGTGACGTCACACCAAGCTGCAGGCATAGAGGTGTAACAGCGTGTTATATCTCTATGGCTGCAGGTCATTTGGATGAAACTTCATCTCCTGCAGCTGGATGTCGCCGCTGTGTCTGGACCAGGGGAACCAGGAGCATGATGGGACATTTTGAGTGAGAATATTACAGTTCAGTGCTGTGATGCTGACTTTACAGTAATGATCCGTTACAGCAGCGCGGCCTAGAGGCCATGATGGGCATTTCAGATCTTCAGCCAAACCTGATCAGATCGATCGGGTAATCAGGTCGGAACTGAAGCAGGATCCTGTTGGTCTTAACTCTCCTCCTCTGTCTCCCTTCAGTGTTGGGTCACAGGAAGAAGCTAAAGCTAAATGGCTGTATATAATGTGATATAATGGGGATGATGCCAAATCCCTGATACAGGCTAGTTTGGTCTGAACTGGATCTTAGACCCCCAACATTAACTCTGTGCATTCCATCTGTGTCTCTCAGCTGGTCTTCAGGTGTTTCTGTCTACCTGAAGCGTCTGCCATCATGTGTCTGACCTGGCCAAGAAGAAAGCAGCGAAGAAGAATGAGGCGGCTTAAGCCTGCAGGACGGCACCAAACCAGTGATGAGACCCAGACCGGGGCCTCATGCAGGTCTGGAACATGAAAGTTCATTTCCAGGTCCTGAGATGTTGCAGAAAGGTCAGTGGAAGTCTGGAAAAATCCTGTCCTTCACATCTACGTTTTATAGTTACTGTGTGTTAATAAAAAAATAAATAAAAAAGGAAAAATAATAATTCATCAGATGAGAAGAGGGAAAGATCAGAGCCTGTCTGACTGCCTGGAAGTGATGTAACGAAAGGCCGACTGAAGCCCCTCCCCCAGCAGTCTGTTCACAGTGGGAGGGCGCCATGACAAAAACGGACCGAAGCGTGTTTCTGATCCAGGCAGTCTACCTGTGTGTTAACGAGCTCTGCCTGTGTGTTAACGAGCTCTACCTGTGTGTTAACGAGCTCTACCTGTGTGTTAACGAGCTCTACCTGTGTGTTAAGGAGCTCTACCTGTGTGTTAAGGAGCTCTACCGGTGTGTTAAGGAGCTCTACCGGTGTGTTAACGAGCTCTACCGGTGTGTTAACGAGCTCTACCGGTGTGTTAACGAGCTCTACCTGTGGGTTAACGAGCTCTACCTGTGGGTTAACGAGCTCTACCTGTGGTTTGGGTGGTTTGGGTGTTTCTTGCTTTATGCTGAGTGAGTTTCCTGCTGCTTGTTTTCTGACACTTCTGTCGGTCTGACAGGTCCAGATGGATCCTGGTCTCTCCTCAGGACTTCCTGAAGGGTGTCTGTCTGCACCAACAGCATCATCACCTCCACCAGCGCTAACTCGGATACGACACGGTAACCGCCTCATGTTGCCATGGAAACTAGCAGACACTGTTGCTTAGACTGATGATGCTGTTCTGTCAACAGTCTGTTAAATCACTTTAAAACCTTTTAGCACCTTTTTCTTTTTCTTCTGTTGTAGCATCTGCTGCTTGGGTTGACTGGTGAAGCACTTTGTAAACTAGATTTAAAAATAAGCTCAGAGCTGAAGCTCCAGTGTTAAGGACTGTCTGTTAACTGTGTCCTGTTGACCAACACCACCCGTCCTGTTGAGCAGCTTGTTAGTGTGTGTGTGTGTGTGTGTGTGTGTGTGTTGCTGCTGGGAGATGATGTGAACAAAAGGCCGAATTGCAGCGCCCCCCCCAGGCAGTGTGTTCTCCTGGGGGGCGCAATGACAGAAACCAGACCGAAGCGTTCAGCTGATCCCAGAACAGCAGCTTCCTGCTTTACACACACACACACACACACACACACACACACACACACACACACACACACACACACACACACACACACACACACCCACACCTGAAGACAAACTCCTGTCTGTGTCTGCTGCAGGGAAGAGAGACAAACTGGAGGAACCAGATGGAAGAGATTCAACTGGGAGCATGGAGGTACCAGATCACCTTCCTCTTCCTCGGCACAAATCAGCCATCTGGGCAATAAAATTGACTTGAGATCAGTGTGACACAGATGTTGACCAACTCTGTCCTGTTGACCAACTGTCCTGTTGAGCAGCTTGTTAGTGTGTGTGTGTGTGTGTGTGTGTTGCTGCTGGGAGATGATGTGAACAAAAGGCCGAATTGCAGCGCCCCCCCAGGCAGTGTGTTCTCCTGGGGGGCGCAGTGACAGAAACCAGACCGAAGCGTTCAGCTGATCCCAGAACAGCAGCTTCCTAAGAGAGAGACACACACTCACACACACACACACACACACCAGTGATGTTTAGCGCTTTAACTTTCTCAGCCCAGAGAGAAAGCTCAGGAGCCTCAGGAGGACAGCAGGGTTTTCTTCACTGTGTTTGTCCTCACCCTGCAGCTCCTGGCAGAACAGCTGGATGTGGATCTGTCTCTGCTGACCTCATCATGACCTCATCATGACATCATGGAGAGGCAGGAGGTGAGGAAGATCATCAGATGCTACAGACGGGGAAACGGCAGGTAACTTTCTACTGACAAGGAGACTAGTTTCTACTGTTTGAGATATGACTGACTTGTCATAGTAGTTGATTAGAGTTGATGACAGAAGTAGTGTGATGTCAGAACTGATGTCAGGTGTGTGTGTGTGTGTGTGTGTGTGTGTGTGTTCTGGCAGAACCTTCAGCTGCTGCTCTGGACCATCCAGCAGAACATCACCAGGTGGAGCAAGAACATCTCAAACCAACATCCACAAGCAGAAAAACATCGACCATGTGACCATCTGATCATGTGACCATCTGTCCGGCTTCTTCTGGAAGATCTGAGTCCAGATCCTGGAGCAGTGGACTCGGCCGTTTCTGTTCTGGAGCTTCTGTTTTCTCTGCCTTATAATCCTGCAGAACCCCAAACTGTTAGTTTGCAGTGTTGACCTCAGTCCCATGCTGTGAGCGGCTCTGGACATGAAGCTTTATTTCATGTGAAAAACATTGTTTTCTTTTTATTTAGCTGTTGATTATTTAAGGGAATAGTGGGGGGGGGGGGGTGTTTCTGGACTCTGTTTCACCTCCAGTGAAGCTTCAATAAAACATTAAAACTCATCCGACACTCTCACAATGAGTCAAGTTTTTAAATGGAAACCATCAGAGGGAAGCAGAGATGTCTCACTCTGCCTCATTTCCACAAACACAACCAGAGTCTGCACTCACATTACTGAGAAGCAGAAAGAACTAAGTCTGCTGCAGAGATCCGGACTGGATTGATCCTGACTGGATTAATGAGGTGATCAGTTGTTTACATCTAGACACTTCCTGTCCATCTGTATGGCCTGTAGAGTTTGAAATGTCAATATGATGCCCATCCTGTATATACACATCATATACTGTATATATCAGATCTAGATCTATATAAATATGTATATATATGATACACATTATACATGGTCATGTTCATTTTACTTTGTGTCTGCAGTGACTGAGTGTCCCAGCAGGTTTATTTACACCAAAACATTTAAATATTTTACCATCAGAGATAAGATTGACCTTTCTGTGAAGACTAGTTTTTGGTTTGAAGTTGCCATGGTAACCGGTCTGAAGGTGAAAGGTTTTATCATTTGTTCATTTTAAATATATGGAGGGATTCGTCTTCTTGATAGACGATCTTTGAGCTTTGATCCCGTGACCCGGAAGTCACCTGTAACTCGCCAATAAACTCAAAGAAGAAGAAGACCCGGAAGTCCTCAGCCACCGAGCTGAGCAGCAGAAGTTGCTGCTGCGAACCAGAACAGCAAAACCTTGAAGATCCGAGTCTCCAGAGCGGACCGGGACCAGGACCAGGATGGAGACGGACAGGACGGTAAACTGACGGCCTCGGCCCGCCCGCTCCTCTGCGGCTCACACATGCTGCTACTGAAGCTAAGCTAAAGCGAGCTAGGCTTTAGCCTCGGCCGATGTGTTTCTCCTGCATGCAGGTTAGGCCAGACCGAGCTGGAGTCTGTCGCTGCTCAGCTGCTTGGTTTCTGTAGAAGTTGACTGAAGGTTTTCATGAATCATCTGGCTCTTCTGGAGGGTTCGGCTCTTAGTCTCAGATCGTGTTGGAGCTGCTGTCGGCTCCTCTGGTCTGATCCGGTCTCACAGGCTGAAACTGTGTTCAGATGAGCGCTGCTTTGTTTGTTTATCGGGTGTTTGCCGCAGTGAACAGTCACTACAGGTAGGTCTGCTTCTACTGGGCATGCGCGTCTGCCGCTGAGCAAGGCAGCATGACCGTGCCCGGTTCCGAAGAGAGTTTGGTGTCAGGGAGGGAGCGCGTCGGTGCGAAGCTATGTAGCTGTGATGCTAGCTGGTCTGGAGCTACCGTGGAACTGAGGACCTGCTGGAGGCCAGGCGGTGATCCACCTGGTTCAGGAAGCTCCAGCAGTCTGCGGGTCATGTGACTGACCGGGTCTTCCTGTCTGCCGGAGGCTGCTGGACCTTCATGGACCAGAGAGAGAGAGACCAGTTTACAAAATCAGTTCATCCATACATGTTTGTTTGTTTGTTTGTTTGTTTGTTTGTTTGTTGCTGTTAGTCTCCCACATCTGTCTCTTTTAATACTGTATTTGTTTGTTTTCCATGTTGATTGTTCGTTATTATTGTTCAGCTGTTGTTACTACAGCATTTTGTTTGTTTGTTTTTACATCATGACACAGTTTGATGCTTCGGCAATATGAGAATACTTATCATGCAGAGAGAGAGAGAGAGACAGGCTGACAGACAGACAGGCTGACAGACAGACAGACAGACAGACAGACAGACAGACAGACAGACAGACAGACAGACAGATGAAGTTCAGCTGCACATCATGAATATAAATGTCGGTCTGTTGTCTTCAGACTTTAATGCCACCTGATGGTTATTGATCATGAAGAAAATGTAGATTAAAGTCACAGTGGAGACGATATATTAAATATCACAATACAAACTGTGTCAGTGTGTCTGCTGTCAGGAACATGAATGGTGATATCAGCTCCATGTTATTCTGCTGTCAGGAACATGAATGGTGATATCAGCTCCATGTTATTCTGCTGTCAGGAACATGAATGGTGATATCAGCTCCATGTTATTCTGCTGTCAGGAACATGAATGGTGATATCAGCTCCATGTTATTCTGCTGTAGTAATCACTAATGAGACTCTTGACCATCACAGTTTCACAAGCTCTCCATCCAAATTATATTATTGTCACTTTGTAATGACATTTTTAAATTGTTGTTTACATTCTAGCAGCCAATGGCATCGCTGGAAAGATTTGAGTCTCAGAAATAAACAGAATTCTGCACAGTTGAGTTTTTATTGATTACATGGTATCCTGGTTGTATTGATCCTGAACTCAGATCAGGTATCGAGTCGGATCAGGAGAGAAACAGATCGTCTGTCACTAATTTCCAGCTTTACATTGAAATGAATCTCAGTCATAAAATAAAAATGTCTTCAGGGTTAAAACCCACTGACTGTCTGTTGGTCTGTGATGTCATTTATTTAAACTTGATGCATTTTTATGATTCGCTTCTAAATAGTTTGAAGTCTAATCTCCAGGTTTGTGGCTGCAGGACTCGGCTGAAGACCTGAACAACGTTCAGATCAAGACCGAACCCGACTGTGACGTGGAGATCCAGTGGTTCCCCGTCCTCAGGAAGCTGTCCGTCAAGCTGACCGACTGCCGGCCGTGGCTGGGGGGGCGGGACTTCATATCTGTCGGTAAGAAATCAAACGATCCGTCGTGTCGGCTTCAGAGCCGGTGCTGCGTTCACATCACCTGGGAAAGACGGGAAATACCAGCTTCCTCCTAGAGAATACTGTTCATCTGAAGAAAACTACAATCATGGAGTCTGACGGCTTCAGACAGTTTGCCCATCTGAACTCTGCCAGGGTTTTGCTTTTAAAGCATCAGGCTGGTGTTTTTTAATACATTTCTTACCGTCAACAAATCCTATGAAAATAACAACATCAACAATGCGTTTGCTCTCCTCCCGTTACTTTCTGACTTCCCAGGTTCCCTTTAGCCTTCAACCCGGAAGTCATTGGCTCCAACTGTAAGCTAAAAACCTTGAAACACAGCTCACAAAGACATAGTTTACATTTTAAAAATCGCTAACTGTTACCATGAAAAGTCAGGCTGTTGTAGTTTTTACCAAATCAAATTCAAACGGGAACAAATTCTTCATTACGCCGAGAACTATTTTCTGTGCTACGGAACTACTTTCCTGAGATGGAAAACGTGTTTACAGTCGGCTTATTAAGTTGTTTGAGGAAAAAGTGGTCCGGCCCGGTGCATGGTGATGATGAAATATGCTGCAGAGCAGCAGCATGGCTCTGTGACGGGTTTTTAATCGTTTTTTAATACAGTGGAGTTCTATGGCTGCTGGGACAGGAGGCTGCACTGGGACCCGATACATGGACCAGACCTGTTTCTTATTTTCATAGGATTTGTTGACGGTAAGAAACGCATTAAAAAACACCAGACTGATCCTTTAACTCATGCTCTGATGGCTTCTCCCATATGATGTGAACGCATCATCAGTCATGCTGATCTCTTTCAACTGACCTCTGACCTCTGACCTCTGACCTCTGGCCTCTGGCCTCCTCCACACAGGCGATCACCCGCAGCTCCGCTCCGTCAAAGCAGAAGGTAAGCGCCACCCGCAGACGACGGGCCGGAAGATGATCTACTGCGCCGAGTGTAAGAAAGGTTTCTACAAGTCGTCGCACCTGGAGGCGCACCGGCGGATCCACCTGGGCCAGAAACCCAACCAGTGCTGGCGGTGCGGGAAGACGTATCCCACGCTGCTCAGCCTGGTCATCCACCAGCAGATCCACGAGCGCAAGGAGCCGTACCGCTGCTCCTACTGCGACAAAACCTTCGCCCTGAAGAGAGACTGGAAGACGCACCACCGCACGCACTCCGGAACCAAACCCTTCAAGTGCTGGTTCTGCGGAGACGGCTTCGGCGGGCAGGAAGAGCTCACCGAGCATCTGGAAACTCACAAGGGCGAGAAGTGCTACCGCTGCAAAGTCTGCGACAAGATGTTCGTGTCCTACCAAGGCTTCAACTTCCACCGCAACTCGCACAGGAAGCAGCAGCTGCTGCCCTGCGCCAAGTGCAAGAAATCCTTCGCCAACCCTCAGAGCCTGAAGCTGCACCAGGCGACGCACTCCAGCAGGAAGCCTCACAAATGTCCCATGTGCGACAAAGCCTTTAAACTGCTGAGCGGTCTGCGCTGCCACCAGAAAACCCACGAGGAAGAAAAGGCCTATCGCTGCGCCGAGTGCGGCAAGTGTTTCTCCAGCCTGCAGGGTCTGAAGCTGCACAACCGGACCCACACCGGCCTGAAGCCGTACAAGTGCCAGGACTGCGGGAAGAGGTTCACCCAGTCGCCGCACCTCAAGGCGCACCAGGTCACCCACACCGGAGAGAGACCCTTCCTCTGCGTCACCTGCGGCAAGAGGTTCACCCAGTCGTCCCACCTGCGCTCCCACATCACGCTGTTCCACGTGGGAAAGAAGCCGTTCACCTGCGACGACTGCGGCAAGAGCTTCACCATCGCTCACTACCTGAAGGTGCACCGGCTCAGCCACACCAAGGAGAAGCTGTACAACTGCTCCTACTGCGAGAAAACCTTCTCCTACCACAACTCCTGGAGGGCCCACGAGAGGATCCACACCGGCGAGCGTCCGTTCGGCTGCCGCGACTGCGGCCGGAGCTTCATCACCTCCGGCTCTCTGCTGAGCCACCAGAGAGCCAAACACACCGGAGAGAAGAGCCACTACTGCTTCACCTGCGGAGAGTTCTTCCTCACCAGCTCGCTGCTCAGGATCCACCAGCTGAACCACACCGGCGAGCGGCCGCACGCCTGCGGCTGCGGAAAGACCTTCAAGACCAAAGGAGTGCTGAGGTACCACCTGAAGCGCTTCCTGGACCACCAGCCCGCCAAATGACAGGCTGTTTACCGGCTGCCTGTGGAACTCTGACACGCCGTCTGGAGACCTGAGAGCAGATGAGCAGATGAACTGATGAACTGATGAACAGATGAACTGATGAACTGATGAACAGATGAACTGATGAACTGATGAACTGATGAACTGATGAACAGATGAACAGATGAACAGATGAACAGATGAACTGATGAACTGATGAACTGATGAACAGATGAACAGATGAACAGATGAACTGATGAACTGATGAACAGATGAACAGATGAACAGATGAACAGATGAGCAGTAGGATGAGAGCTTCCTGATGGAAACCTGCTGCTGCTCACACACAGAAAACTTTCTTCAGTTTCAGTTGTTACTCCAGAGGGCAGACTGCCAGCTGACCTTCCTCATCGGTGCAAATCATCACTGAAGGTTTAGTTGTTTGTCTCTTTCCTGTCAGCTGGAGGAACTGGAACTTTAGAAGCTGGTGGTTCCTGTGGTGGAGCGGAGCGTCTTCCATCAGAAGCTCTCATCCCTGTTTCACTGTGAACACTAACACACAACACAGAACCAACCCAGAGGCTGGCTTTCTGATGAACCGGACGTGGTCATGTGACCCGAGGAGGAGGAGTCATGTGACCCAGGAAGAGACGGACAGTAACACTAAGAAACCACAGAGCTGCATTATGGTTTGCAGCTTTGCGTTATAAAAACTACAAAGATGGAGTTTGACTCGAGACCAAATGAACTTTAATGAAGCGACAGACGGATGATTTGACCTGTGGATGTACAGACAGAATCCATCCCATAATGCCACGCTTCTAACAGACTAACTCACCGCTCGGTTTACCTGCACAGCCACACCTGAAGCCCAGCGACTGACAGTCTGTGCCGTGGAAACCTCCGGACTCCGGTCTGCTGTCTGTCAGTCCGGCCTGAACTCAACTGAACTGAGAATCCAGTGAATCCGGTTCAGTCCTGCAGTGTGAAAGTCTGACAGGGAACTGAACTGAAACACATGAAATTCCATGAAATTCCACTTCTGACAGTTTGTCTGAACATTACGACTCAAACATTATGAATCAAATCAAACACATCAGTCATAATGTATGGAGTGCATCACATGTTCTGCAGGGTCGATTCTCAACTCATTTTAAATGGGAATGTTTTCCTGACATTTGTTTTCCCTTACATTACCCAGAATTCCACACAGTCATGCTGACTCTGGTGCAGCCTGGTGAGGTTGAACTCTGCCTGTCCTGGTGAAAAACAAAAGGAAAATGTGGAATTTCATTGAATTCAATTCAACAACCCAGTTCTGTTTCCTGTAGGTTTTTTTTTTTTTTTTTTTTTTTTTTTTTTCAGTTCTCAGTTGAGTTTGTTGATGATCTGAACTGAACACTAAAGAACTCTGAAGAACTCTAAGTCCGGCTGTCCGGCCTGTTTATTATTACTCTGAGGAAAAAATCAGACATTCTGAGATTTAAGTTGGAAATGAATGAAAGTGAGAAAAAACTGAATCAGAACCTGCCGACTGTATTAAAGTCAGTTTGTGGATCAGGAACCTGCTGCTCCACTGATCCACCTGGTCCTCAAGCTCTGGCTCTGAACCCCCCCTGACCCCCTCGCCCCCCCCCCCCCCCCCCCCCCTCTGACCCCTCCTCCTCCTAACACCCCCGACCCCTCCTCCCCCTAACACCCCTGACCCCCCCCCTCTGACCCCTCCTCCTCCTAACACCCCCCACCCCCCTCCTCACCCCTAACACCCCCCCCACACACACACACCCCTCGACCCCCCCGACCCCTCCTCTAAAAACACTAACATGAAGCGGTCTGCTTTAATAAAGTTCACTTCACGTTCTGCAGGTCAGTAGAGCTGAATTGATGATGTCAGCAGCGTATCTGATGATGTCAGCAGCTCTGATGATGTCAGCAGTGATGAGCGTTACAGTCCATGAAATGAAAACTGACTTCCCCCTTTGTGTCCGTGTCATATCCACATATTTAACAATAAATGCCAAACAATTACAAAATAATTTCCTTGTGTTTTTATGTCAAAAAGCCGGAGCTTCACTAACCGGAGCATGGGACCTGCTGATTTCTCCTGAATGGAAACAAAACACATTTTTAATAAAACAGCAAAGTCACTAAAGATCTCATCTGTGACCTGGAAACATCTCATGGTTTATTTGAAAAAGCGCAAAACCAAAATAATGTGAAACAGATTCAAGTTGTCTTATTTTTTATGCTTTTTTTATTTCAATCAAGACAGTAAAAGAACTTGTGTAGAAAAATAACTGACAGCATGAACATTATGCATAAACGAGACAAATAAGACACAGAGCAAAACTCAGTACAGAGATATAACACAAAAATAAAGTTGTATTGCAAAACAAAAGAACAGACAACAATGTAAAGTAAATACAGAAACAAACTGAAAGTAAAGAGAAAACATCTTTTTATCATTTCTAAAGATGTAGAGAGGAAGTTCACTCTTCAAAGTGACGCTGAGGCTTTGTCTTAATCTACATGTATGGATACAATATTTACTTCATAGAATAAAATGATTTACAACAAATTCCAGGTTCTTGTCCTTCATAAACAGCAGCACACATCACACTGAACACATCTCACTGAACACATCACACTGAACACTGAGCACTGAACACAGCACTGAGCACATCTCACTGAACACTGAACACATCTCACTGACTGAACACTGAACACATCACACTGAACACATCTCACTGAACACTGAACACATCACACTGAACACTGAACACTGAACACATCTCACTGAACACTGAACACATCACACTGAACACTGAACACATCACACTGAACACTGAACACATCACACTGAACACTGAACACATCTCACTGAACACATCACACTGAACACATCTCACTGACTGAACACATCACACTGAACACATCACACTGACTGAACACTGAACACATCTCACTGAATGCGTTCCACAGTTCAACAGTTATTAACTAACCTTAACCCTCAAAATGAAATGGGAGTTCAGTAGATCAGTGAGTCTCAACCTTTTTCATATCAAGGATCTAATCCAGTCCACATCAGAGCCACAGACCCCATCTGATGAGATTTTGTCTCTTGGACCCAAATCTGAGATTTTTTTTTTTTTTTTTTTTTCACCTTTATTCAGGGGGAGTTTCACTGAGAGCAATGCTCTCTATTTCAGGAACACCCTGATCACATTCACACCTGAAGCTGACCAGAACAACACAGACTGACCTGCTGCCACTGAGCAGCTCCACTGAGCGGGTGGGGTTAAGAGCCGCTGAGCGGGTGGGGTTAAGGGCCACTGAGCGGGTGGGGTTAAGGGCCACTGAGCGGGTGGGGTTAAGAGCCGCTGACATTAAATTGATCGATTCTAGGGACGTAAGGATGTATCGTGGGACGATATTTCGCGATCCAAAAACCGGTGAAAAATTGTTCGCATATCAAGTCGCCTACAGCTGATCAATTAGCTGCCACCAAAATGTAGACTACTCTCTGTTTTCAGTTACATACTGTAAACGCCAGAGGGCGGAATCAGCAATCCTAGATCCTACTGGTTTGGTTTGCCTGACTGACGTTATGACGTCATCGACACCAACGTTCACCGACGTTCACTCGAGACCCGGATGAGCCAGGTGTGCAGCGTGCAACAGGTAATCCAAATACACCGGTTACGTTACGTAACATCATCATCGTTATTTTGAAAGAGAAGGAGGTAAGTGTTGTGAGATATTATTACATTTTCTATCCAGTCTGTTTCCTCAACATGGCGGCTGTTCCCATAGATAATAAACGGTTGTTCCCATAGATAATAAACGGCTGTTCCCATAGATAATAAACGGCTGTTCCCATAGATATTAAACGGTTGTTCCTCCAGTTCTGCGCGGTTGAAAGTATGAAGTCATGTGGTGGAAAAAGAGAATATGACGCCGCTGTCTGTGGCGGTTTATTAAGATCTGATGGATAAATTGAGCCTCTGGTTACTGGTGTTAGTGGTGTCAAGTAAACTGAAAACACAGGCAGTGGTAGCCGCCATATTGGTTTGAAGTAAACGTTACTATGGTTACAGAGGTTATCGTACAGACACAGTGGTAATTTACTCCTCTCTGCTCCAGTGTGACCAGACAGATGCAAATTCATTCTCATTCATAAATTCGGCAACATTTGCACAAATTGTAAAGAGGACATCCTTGTTTAGACATTTTATTTTAATTTACAATTTGTTTCATTTAGACAAGCATCCGCTGTTAGAAGCTGATTTATTTTATTCAACAGATTGCATTATTTGCTTTTTGCACTGAAAAATATATAACAAAGAAAGAAACCATTATAGAAGAAACTGTAGGAATATGTTAAACTTCAAGTCAAAATGTTGTTTTTTTTACATTTTATGTCTAAACAATAAGCAAAGAATCTTCTACAGTCATTTGTTTCCATTTAAACTTTGTTAAAAATATCGTTATTGTACCGAACCGTGAGCTGAGAGTATCGTTACACCTCTAATGGATTCCAATAAGAGTTCACCTTCAGATCAGCAGAGCTGGAGGTGTTGGCAGCTGGTCTGAGCTCAGTCTGCCTCAGCTGGTCTGAGCTCAGTCTGCCTCACCTGGTCTGCCTCAGCTGGTCTGAGCTCAGTCTGCCTCAGCTGTTCTGAGTTCAGTCTGTCTCAGCTGGTCTGAGTTCAGTCTGCCTCAGCTGGTCTGAGTTCAGTCTGCCTCAGCTGGTCTGCCTCAGCTGGTCTGAGCTCAGTCTGCCTCAGCTGGTCTGAGTTCAGTCTGCCTCAGCTGGTCTGTCTCAGCTGGTCTGAGTTCAGTCTGCCTCAGCTGGTCTGCCTCAGCTGGTCTGAGCTCAGTCTGCCTCAGCTGGTCTGCCTCAGCTGGTCTGAGCTCAGTCTGCCTCAGCTGGTCTGTCTCAGCTGGTCTGAGTTCAGTCTGTCTCAGCTGGTCTGAGTTCAGTCTGCCTCAGCTGGTCTGAGTTCAGTCTGCCTCAGCTGGTCTGAGCTCAGTCTGCCTCAGGTGAACCAGACCAGACCTCCTCCAGACTTTCAGACAGTTTCATGTTTCTGACCAACTTTCAAATTCAAATCATTTCAATACTTTGTCATGATTTTATTGTTTGTTTAGATGTTTAGTTTCATATGTTGTGTGTCTGGAGGGTCCAGGAACTGACTGAGTTAATGGACTGAATACATTATGATGTAATAATTATTATGACTCACAGACAGCTTCATCATTCTGTTGACTGTTCATCTGGACTTTGGTGTTTAGAATAATATTACATGATATCCCTGCAGTCCATCACGGAGAACACGTTAAGCTTTCTGACAGTTTTATTGTGAAGAGGACGCTGACGTCAGAACACACCACGTGACTTCCACTCGTTTCCTAAAACTTTAAAGATGGCGGCCTCCTGTGCGGGTCGCGCGCTCCTCCGTCAGAGCCTTTTCAGATGTTTGACGTCAAAAACCAGACGGACTCTCTCCGTCGGCGGAAACTTCAAGAGCAGGGAGGCTCTGACGTCACAGCCCGCGGCGAGCAGACGGGAAGCCGGCGCGAGGAGCGGCGGAGCGGCGGCGCTGTGGGCGGCAGCCGGTAGGTGAGCGACACACACACACACACACACACACACACACACACACACACACACACACACACACACACACAGTTGCTGAATCCAAATGTCCTCCCTCCGGTCTTGTGGACTGAGCCCTCGCGGACTTCAGTCGTACGTACCGTGACGTGTTCAACGTCATCACGTCAAGTCTGCGTGGGCGCGAGACTGCCAGGCTACAGCCGCTACAGACTGACCTTCAGTGTCTGATCTGTCCCTGCAGATGACATCACATGAATCCATTTAAAGGAGTGAACAAAATGATGCTCAACATACAGACTCCACACATTCAAATACAGAGATGTTTGTAAATAAATTGGATATTTCTTCCATTGGAAAACCTTCTATTGTGGTTTTTCGTTCATTTTTCATAGCCTGGATATTTGGCATCACACTGCACAGCTTTTATAGGCTCCCATCACTTAAAGACTACAATAATAAAATGCATATTGATTTCCTCTACAGTCTATACTTTACATGTTTCTGTCATGATGTGGTTGGACATTATTTCTGGCCGACATGATTCAAGTTTTAATAAAGTCGTTGTTTTACACATTCATAATAAGTTCTTTTTGTTTTTCTGTTCGGCAATTGGAAAAACTACAACGTCACCTCCGTATTGCAATGAATTGTGGGTAATTAAATCAGTGAAGTCTGGTGAAGTCTGAACCCTAAGCGGACTCTCTGGAGGTCTGCAGGAAGTCCACCTGAGGCTCCTGGTGGACTGGATGGATTGTGGATTTGGAGCCTCAGCACTCGCAGACTTCCCTGGAACCCACCGCAAAGTCCACCAGTCTGCAAGAGTCCAGACATCTGGATCAGGCTACACACACACACACACACACACACACACACACACACACACACACACACACCTGCT
>NW_027282004.1:20000-25000 GCF_046629955.1 Centroberyx affinis
TCTGCACCGAATCTCTGGAAGCCAAACTGGAGAAGCAGAAGGAAATCCCAGCAGAGGAGCAGACAGGTAGGAAACCGCCGACCGACCGACCAATCACAGCGCAGTTCACTGGATAACCCTCCTCACTGGTAAACTACTACTGCTACTACTGCTAACATGCTAATGCTAGCTGACCGGACCTTCAGCTGTTTTCAACAGATTCAACCTTTACTTCAGTCTCCTGAGTCTGATTGACATGAACTGGTTCAGAAACCTGAAGCAGCAGCAGCTGAATACTAAGTGTTCCTCAGAGGAGCAGGGTGTTGATGTGTGTTCTCCTGGTTCCTCAGAGGAGCAGGGTGTTGATGTGTGTTCTCCTGGTTCCTCAGAGGAGCAGGGTGTTGATGTGTGTTCTCCTGGTTCCTCAGAGGAGCAGGGTGTTGATGTGTGTTCTCCTGGTTCCTCAGAGGAGCAGGGTGTTGATGTGTGTTCTCCTGGTTCCTCAGAGGAGCAGGGTGTTGATGTGTGTTCTCCTGGTTCCTGAGAGGAGCAGGGTGTTTGATGTGTGTTCTCCTGGTTCCTCAGAGGAGCAGGGTGTTGATGTGTGTTCTCCTGGTTCCTCAGAGGAGCAAGGTGTTGATGTGTGTTCTCCTGGTTCCTCAGAGGAGCAGGGTGTTGATGTGTGTTCTCCTGGTTCCTCAGAGGAGCAGGGTGTTGATGTGTGTTCTCCTGGTTCCTCAGAGGAGCAGGGTGTTGATGTGTGTTCTCCTGGTTCCTCAGAGGAGCAGGGTGTTGATGTGTGTTCTCCTGGTTCCTCAGAGGAGCAGGGTGTTGATGTGTGTTCTCCTGGTTCCTGAGAGGAGCAGGGTGTTGATGTGTGTTCTCCTGGTTCCTCAGAGGAGCAGGGTGTTGATGTGTGTTCTCCTGGTTCCTCAGAGGAGCAGGGTGTTGAGGTGTGTTCTCCTGGTTCCTGAGAGGAGCAGGGTGTTGATGTGTGTTCTCCTGGTTCCTCAGAGGAGCAGGGTGTTGATGTGTGTTCTCCTGGTTCCTCAGAGGAGCAGGGTGTTGATGTGTGTTCTCCTGGTTCCCTGAGAGGAGCAGGGTGTTGATGTGTGTTCTCCTGGTTCCTCAGAGGAGCAGGGTGTTGATGTGTGTTCTCCTGGTTCCTCAGAGGAGCAGGGTGTTGAGGTGTGTTCTCCTGGTTCCTCAGAGGAGCAGGGTGTTGAGGTGTGTTCTCCTGGTTCCTCAGAGGAGCAGGGTGTTGATGTGTGTTCTCCTGGTTCCTCAGAGGAGCAGGGTGTTGAGGTGTGTTCTCCTGGTTCCTCAGAGGAGCAGGGTGTTGAGGTGTGTTCTCCTGGTTCCTCAGAGGAGCAGGGTGTTGATGTGTGTTCTCCTGGTTCCTCAGAGGAGCAGGGTGTTGATGTGTGTTCTCCTGGTTCCTCAGAGGAGCAGCAGCAGCAGAGGAAGGAGACGCGCCTCCTGCTCGGTCTGTGTCTGGACTCTCGGGCCCGGTACCGAGCCTCGACCCTGCAGCTGACGCTGGCCAGCCAGGACTACCAGACCGCTCTGAACATCTGCAGGGAGGAGCAGGGGGAGAGCCACCCACAGGTACCAGCAACACCAGTATGACCAGCAACACCAGTATGACCAGCAACACCAGTATGACCAGCAACACCAGTATGACCAGCAACACTAGTATGACCAGTATGACCAGCAACACCAGTATGACCAGCAACACTAGTATGACCAGTATGACCAGCAACACCAGTATGACCAGCAACACTAGTATGACCAGCAACACCAGTATGACCAGCAACACTAGTATGACCAGTATGACCAGCAACACTAGTATGACCAGCAACACTAGTATGACCAGTATGACCAGCAACACCAGTATGACCAGCAACACTAGTATGACCAGCAACACCAGTATGACCAGCAACACTAGTATGACCAGCAACACTACTATGACCAGTATGACCAGCAACACTAGTATGACCAGCAACACCAGTATGACCAGCAACACTAGTATGACCAGCAACACCAGTATGACCAGCAACACTAGTATGACCAGCAACACTAGTATGACCAGTATGACCAGCAACACTAGTATGACCAGCAACACCAGTATGACCAGCAACACTAGTATGACCAGCAACACTAGTATGACCAGCAACACCAGTATGACCAGCAACACTAGTATGACCAGCAACACCAGTATGACCAGCAACACTAGTATGACCAGTATGACCAGCAACACTAGTATGACCAGTATGACCAGCAACACTAGTATGACCAGCAACACTAGTATGACCAGCAACACTAGTATGACCAGTATGACCAGCAACACTAGTATGACCAGCAACACCAGTATGACCAGCAACACCAGTATGACCAGCAACACCAACACCAGTATGACCAGCAACACCAGTATGACCAGCAACACCAACACTAGTATGACCAGCAACACCAGTATGACCAGCAACACCAGTCTGACCAGCAACACCAGTATGACCAGCAACACCAACACTAGTATGACCAGCAACACTAGTATGACCAGTATGACCAGCAACACCAGTATGACCAGCAACACTAGTATGACCAGTATGACCAGCAACACTAGTATGACCAGCAACACCAGTATGACCAGCAACACTAGTATGACCAGCAACACTAGTATGACCAGTATGACCAGCAACACCAGTATGACCAGCAACACTAGTATGACCAGCAACACCAGTATGACCAGCAACACTAGTATGACCAGCAACACCAGTATGACCAGCAACACCAGTATGACCAGCAACACCAGTCTGACCAGCAACACTAGTATGACCAGCAACACTAGTATGACCAGTATGACCAGCAACACCAGTATGACCAGCAACACCAGTATGACCAGCAACACCAGTATGACCAGCAACACTAGTATGACCAGTATGACCAGCAACACCAGTATGACCAGCAACACTAGTATGACCAGTATGACCAGCAACACTAGTATGACCAGCAACACCAGTATGACCAGTATGACCAGCAACACCAGTATGACCAGCAACACCAGTATGACCTCAGGAAGACAGTCGACTGAACCGCCTGTCATGAATATTAATGACTTCTCCTGATTGTTCCTGGACTTCCTGACTGTGTGATGTAATGTGTCTCCTGTCAGACTCTGGTGCTGATGAGCGACCTGGCCACCATCTTGGATCTGCAGGGTCGCCATGACGACGCCCTGCAGCTGGTGCAGCGAGCCGTGGATCTGGGCCGCCACACCGCACACCCGGACCAAACATGTGCTGCTGGGAAACATGGCCGGCATCCTGCTGCACACAGGTCAGTACTGACAGGACGACTGACAGGACGACTGACAGGACTACAGACAGGACGACTGACAGGACGACTGACAGGACTACAGACAGGACGACTGACAGGACGACTGACAGGACGACTGACAGGACAACTGACAGGACTACAGACAGGACGACTGACAGGACGACTGACAGGACTACAGACAGGACGACTGACAGGACAACTGACAGGACAACTGACAGGACTACAGACAGGACTACAGACAGGACGACTGACAGGACTACTGACAGGACGACTGACAGGACTACAGACAGGACGACTGACAGGACGACTGACAGGACTACAGACAGGACGACTGACAGGACGACTGACAGGACTACAGACAGGACGACTGACAGGACGACTGACAGGACGACTGACAGGACGACTGACAGTACATTTGAAAATTTTTAAAATAAAATTGTGAAAAAGTAAAATGAATTAATTAATAAATAAAATTAATTTAAATAATTATGCAAATCTCTCTGTCTCTCTCTCTCTCTCTCTCTCTCTCTCTCTCTCTCTCTCTCTCTCTCTTCTCTCTCTCTCTCTCTCTCTCTCTCTCTCTCTCTCTCTCTCTCCTGTGTCTCTCTCTCTCTCTCTCTCTCTCTCTCTCTCTCTCTCTCTCTCTCTCTCTCTCTCTCCAGGCCGGCTGCAGGACTCGGTGTCTCTCTATCAGGAGGCTCTCTCTCTGGCTCAGCAGGCTGGAGATCAGGAAGCTGTGGAGCAAATCCGGAAGGACTGAGGG
This sequence comes from Centroberyx affinis, assembly GCF_046629955.1. NCBI lineage: Eukaryota > Metazoa > Chordata > Actinopteri > Beryciformes > Berycidae > Centroberyx > Centroberyx affinis. The sequence continues at coordinate 24,079 of NW_027282004.1, forward strand.
AGGTGAAGAAGAAGAAGGAGGAGAAGAAGAAGGAGGAGGAGGAGAAGGAGGCTGCACAGCAGTGAGACAGACAGACAGTCTGTCTGTCTGTCTGTCTGTCAGTTGTTACTGAGGGAAAACATCATCCTCTCTGTTCATCCTGATCTGTTTCAAACTGAAACAGGTTTTTTGTGTTTGTATTTTCAGTGTATAAAGCTGTGATTTGACCTTCTGTGGAAACTTAGTTTGTTGTTTTAAGCACAATAATAAAAAAGTATTGAGCAGCTGATTGGCGGTTCAGACTCTGATGTGAGCTCATTAACAGGAATATTACAAACAAAATGTCATGTTCTTCCCATTGTACTTAAAACTAACATTAATGAACATTAATGAACATTAATGTTCAGAAGACAAGAAACCTGACAGTATATAACAGCATATTAACTGTATATAACTATATAACCGTATATAACTATATAACAGTATATTAACAGTATATAACTATATAACAGTATATAACAGTATATTAACAGTATATTCCAGTATATTAACAGTATATACCAGTATATAACATTATATTAACAGTATATTAACAGTATATAACAGTATATTAACAGTATATTAACAGTATATAACATTATATTAACAGTATATTAACAGTATATAACAGTATATTAACAGTATATAACAGTATATAACATTATATAACAGTATATTAACAGTATATAACAGTATATTAACAGTATATAACTATATAACAGCATATTAACAGTATATAACAGTATATTAACAGTATATAACTATATAACAGTATATTAACAGTATATAACAGTATATAACATTATATTAACAGTATACCAGTCTGCAGAGGGTCCAGGTCCAGACTCCTGCTGGTTTGTTTCCATGTGACTTTGATCCTCAGATCATCTGAACCCCAGAACCT
>NW_027282004.1:27500-47744 GCF_046629955.1 Centroberyx affinis
ATTTCAGATGAAAAGATGAAAATGAGGGAAAGTAGAGAGTTTTGCTGCGTGTTGAAGCTGTTCGTCTTGTTTTCATCTTCCTCATTACTATCTCACTAGTTTTTCTTTATCAAGACTTCTGTAGTGTTTGACTCTTTGAATTTGAATCTGATTCTTCAGTCTGAGCGGACTGAAGCCGACTCGGCTGGACGCTCAGAGTCAGAGCGACATCGTCCTGTCATCAACCTGATATGATGATATGATGCGGTTTGATTGATTATGTATTGACTGTAGGATTGATCAATACTACACTGGTTGTCTGTGGGAAGAGCTGAACCTGAACTGACTCTGAGACAGAAGAATCAGCAGCATCAGGATCCTCCTCCTGGTTTCAGTGGAGAGTTTTAGTCTCTTGATGCTCTGAGTGTTTCAGTCTTTTCCTCTCTGACAGAAACACTGAATCCTGGGAGATTTTTTAGCATGAAAATCATCAAATTTAAAGATATAAAACAAAATCATCACAATATATTTGCTATCAGCATCTTCAATCCAAAATGATCAGTATCAGTATTGAGATCAAACAGTTTCCATCGTTTGATCTGTTGAGCTGAGGCTCTGACCTCTGACCTCTGACCTCTGGCTGAGCGCTGGAGGTTTTAGGTTTCACTGGCTGACATGTCGGAGCTTCTTCTTCATGGAAAACATTCCTGTGTGTTTGCTGAAGGTTTTGGCGCCGAGCTGCAGATTCCCACAACGCTTCTCGTTTCTGACAGATTTACAGCAGATTACTGCCGAGTCAGCAGGCAGCTGTGCTCACATCACCTGCAAACGTGTTCAGAGGACGCAATTATAGGATCACTGGTGAAAACAAATAATAACACATTTGTTTCTACTGATATAAAAGCAGAGTTTACAACGAGCTTTACAGGAAGATGAAAAAGAAGAAAAGGAGATCAAATGAGAAGCTTCAGCAACAGAAAAAACATTCAAAGGAAGATAAATTAATACGTTCATGAAATTAGTCAAAAGAAACATAAGAAACATTAAAAGTGAGCAGCTACATAAAGACGAGTCTGTGGTGAGATCACAGGATCCAGAAAATGAAAATTAAATAAATTTCCTGAACTCATAACTTTATATTTTCTGTTCCACTGAAGTCTTCATCGGTCTTTGTCTGTGTTTCCTGAAGCGGCTCCTTGCTGCCGGACAGTAAAACAGTTTGACCGAGCAGCTGGAGGTCCAGACTACAGGTTCTGAGGTTCAGACCAGTTCTGCCTCGTCTGTTCTTTGGTTTCCTAGCTGATGTTTTGGGCGTTTTCATAGTAAATTTGGATTGATAATTTATTTTTGTGATCTGTTATCTGAGCAGAACAGAGCTGTGAAGCTAATAATAACTTCACCATGGAGATTATTCTGTCAACGTTAAATAAATGAAAGAAAGAAAAGCTGGAACGTCATCTGACATCCGACCGGCTCGGTTCTGCTAATCACAGTTAGCCTGCTGTTTGCTAATTAGCCTTAAGGCTCCTAAACTCTATGCTAGCAGGGTGCTAGCATAGAGCTAGCATAGAGCTGACAGTCCAACACCAGCAGACTGAACCTCCAGTTTCCCTTCACAGCAGTGAGGAGCATCAGAGAACTGACTCAGACCTGAACAGACTCAGACCTGAACTGACTCAGACCTGGCCTGACTCAGACCTGAACTGACTCAGACCTGAACTGACTCAGACCTGAACAGACTCAGACCTGAACTGACTCAGACCTGGCCTGACTCAGACCTGAACTCGTCTACAAACAACTGCTCAGTTATCTATCCCTCCACAACCTGTATGATATGTACCAGATGGTTTTAGAGTAAATCATAGCACTGAAACTGCTCTTGTCAAAGTAGTTAATGATCTTATTATTAACAGCGATTCAAACAAATTTTCTATTCTAGTATTGTCAGACCTGAGTGCCGCTTTCAACACTGACTGCGTTTACATGGACTTGAGTCTCCCGGGTATGATCGGGTTTTTGAAGTATCCCGTTTTTGTGTTTGAGCATGTAAACATCAGATCCCGATTTCAGAAACCTGGATAAGCCCTTATCCCGGTTTTGAGAAACCCGATCATGCTAGCCGGAGTACTCCAAAAGAAACCGGGATCCTGTTGCATGTAAACATCTGATCCCGGTTTCTGACCGCTGCAGACTCCCTGCACAGGCTTCAGCCGAGAGACGGAACAGAAAAACACAAACAACAACAACAACAACGGGAGCGTCTCACTTCTGGAGCGATGAGGAAACAGAGTTTTGTCTTTCAGTGATGAAAGAATTAAATATACTCTGCAGTTTAGATGGAGAAAGCATGGAAATGCTGAGCTGTTCAAGTCTGTAGAGACAGACTACAGGAGGCCGGTTTCCAACACGCACAGTGGAGCGAGTCAGGTCAGGAGGAAAATACTGAAGAAACATTAACGTTACTACAGCCAGACATCTAAACAAACAGTCAAATTAATTTAAGGATAACAGTTACAGAGGAATATCAAATTAACAATTTCAAAATTGCCGGTTTGTGTTGTAAACATCACAGGTGCAAACAGCATGCAGTCATCAGTAACCGGGATGCTAGTATTTATCATGTGTACGGGGATATGAATAACCAGATTTCTCTGTGTTCCATGTAAACACCATATCCCGAATATGATCAAAACCGGGATACTTAAGTCCGTGTAAACACAGACACTGTTGATCATGACATTCTACTAAATAGACTTGAAAACTGTATTGGCTTATCTGGACCTGTTCTTTAATGGTTCTCATCATGTTTAAAAGGAAGGACTTTCTCTGTATCGCTTGGCAATTTCACATCTGAAGAAGTCAACATTTTCTGTGGGGTCCCACAAGGCTCAGTTCTTGGTCCACTGCTGTTCAATCTACACATGCTCCCTCTTGGTACCATCATACAGAATCACAATGTATCCTACCATTCCTATGCTGATGATACACAGCTGTACGTCTCTCTTTCCCTAGACAACTTTAGTCCTGTAAATGAACTTGTCAGATGCAATGATGACATCAATCACTGGATGTCTCCAAACTTCCTACAGCTTAACAAAGAGAAGACTGAGATCCTGGTATCAGGCCCTAAAGCACAAAGGCAGGAGATCCTATCCATGTTGTCATCACTGTCTCTGAAGCACAGTGAGCATGTCAGAAACCTGGGTGTTATTATGGATGCCAATCTTAACTTCCAGCATCACATGACCAATATTACGAAGACAGCCTTTTACCATTTTAAAAGACTCTGGAAAACTGGTCCATGCATTCATTTCCAGCAGATTGGATTAGTGTAATGCCCTTTTTGCAGGACTTCCCAAGAAGACAGTAGGTAGGCTCCAGCTCATCCAGAATGCTGCAGCCGGAGTGCTAACTGGGACTAGGTCTAAAACACATTACTCCTGTACTGAGAACACTTCACTGGCTCCCGGTACAGTATAGAATTGATTTCAAAGTATTACTGCTTGTTTACAGGGTCCTAAATGGTATAGCTCCTAAATACATTTCCGACCTGCTCACTGGCTATAAACCAATCAGATCCCTCAGATCATCAGGCATGTGTCTCTTAAATGTACCTAGAGTTAAATCAGGTGAAGGTGCATTTAGTCACTATGGTGCTGTTCTCTGGAACGAACTACCTGCTGACCTGAGATCTGCTACAACTGTCTCCTCTTTTAAAAGCAGTCTTAAAACATTGCTTTTTTCTCAGGCTTTTGGTAGTTAGTGTGTGTTTGTCTTTGTGTGCGTCTGCTGCAGTCTGTGTGTGAGTGCTGTATGAACAGGAGAGGGGCTATAAAAAGCTGTATTTTATGTATGTGTGTGTGTTGTATGTGTGGCTATTTTATATATGTGTGTATTCTCCTTATCTGTTTATTGTTACTATTTTGCCTTTTTATGTGAAGCACATTGAACTTACCTGTGTATGAAATGTGCTATACAAATAAAATTCACTTGACTTGATTTGACTTGACTGAACAGACCTGAACCTGAACTCACTCAGACCTGATCTGACTCAGACCTGAAGTGAACTGACTCAGACCTGAACTCACTCAGACCTGAACTGACTCAGATCTGAACTGAACTGACTCAGACCTGAACTGACTCAGACCTGAACTGACTCAGATCTGAACTGAACTGACTCACACCTGAACTGAACTGACTCAGACCTGAACTGACTCTGTCTTCAGATCCTCTAGCTGAACATCCATAGAAACTCTATTCTCAGTAAGAATCAGCATCTATGCAATGTACATATACTACAGTATAATACTGTATAATGTACATATACATATACTACAGTTATACTACAGTATAATACTGTATAATGTACATATACTACAGTATAATACTGTATAATGTACATATACTACAGTATAATGTACAGTTTAATGTACTACAGTATATTGTATATGTCTTATATAATTTAGAAGGTGAGGTTTTAGTTTTGATCAGTTTCATCTTTAAATCTTTTCTTCAGTCTGATTCTTGCTGTAACCTTTGACCTTTGACTTTCTTTATTTATCTGTCTCTCCCTGCGGCTCGGTCCATCTGCTTTACCTTTAACTTCTAATCTATGACTGTCTGACCTCACTGATCTCACTCTTATTGATCTGTCCTTCGCCTTGATGTTGTGACAGACTTGGTCAAGAAAACAGATTCATGAAGCTTTTAAAGGCCGTTCCACCCAAACTGGACTGGATTATGAAATACCTCACCGCTCTGTAATCTGACCGCTGTCCCGTCTGTCGCCATGGCAACCCCCTCCGACTGCACCTCGTTATCACTGCTGTCGTCGTGCCGACCTCCAGCCAAGGCTGCTGGGAGGGAGGGAGGGAGAGAGAGAGAGAGAGAGAGAGAGAGAGGAGAGAGGAGAGAGAGAGAGAGACAGAGAGAGAGGAGAGAGAGGAGAGAGGGAGAGAGAGAGGGAGAGAGAGAGAGAGAGAAAGAGAGAGAGGAGAGAGAGAGAAGAGAGAGAGAGAGAGAGGAGGGAGAGAGGGAGAGAGAGAGAGAGAGACAGAGAGAGAGGGAGAGAGAGAAGAGAGACAGAGAGAGGGAGAGAGAGAGAGTATATAAGTGTGTGTGGTGTGTGTGTGTGTGTGTAACTCTGCTGTGGTAGTGACTGCGGTCTCCTCTGATAGGACAGACACAGGATCATGTGACCTGCCTGGCCTTCTCTGATTGGAGGAGAGCAGGTTCAGCCTCTGATCCTCCTGCTGTTTCCCTTAAAGTTTCTTCTTCTTCGTTTGGTTTGTTCAGGTTTAAACCAATCACAGCCAACCAGGGCTAGGAAACAAAAGCAAAACAAACAAACAAAAAAAAAATTCACTAGCAGCTTGTTGATTGGACGAAGTTTTGACCTGCCACTTCCTGTAACTGTATCTATCTGATGGACTCGTCTGTCTCTTCTTCTGTGTGTTCACACCAGTTCAGAACACATGAAGAAACAGCTGAATATGAGCATCAGTCCAGACTTCATTTTGTTCTGCTAGGCGTTCTGTCTCCTTCTACCCATAATCCCCTGCGTTTCGGGGCAGTTTCCTGTAGCTGGTTGGATTTCGTTCTCTCTGCAACGAAACGCAGCAGATTATCTAAAATCTCCATTATGATGAAATCAAAGATGGCCGACAGACGTCTCGACTTCCTCCTGGGTGCTGTGCTTCCGGCGGGGGGGGGGGGGGGGGGGGGGACAGAATCACATGTAGCAGCAGCAAGAAGAAACTCTACAGGAAATTTAATGTCTGATGTTGAGACCAGTTTCTGCTCCGTTCCAAATTATACATATATATATATATATATAATTCAAAAATATATATTTAGAAATCTAAAGGTTAAAGGCATGCTATTGCAATTCTCATCTGCTATTGGCTGATCTTTGGTGCCAGATGATGTCACCACTTTATAGAAGGTGACATCACAGAAGATGGAGCGGTCCAGGGTTTAGCTCCTCTGCAGTCTGCCGAGTCCAGCAGGCTGAAACTCTTCTTCTATCCTCTGGTTAAAAACCTGAGAGACTCTGACAAGGAGAGACGTCCTGAGACCAGGAGAGACCAGGAGAGACTAGGAGAGACCAGGAGAGACCAGGAGAGACCAAACACTGAGCTGTGTGTGTGCGTGTGTCAGACTGTGGGAGGAGGAGAACAAGGGGGCGGGGCTAACTTTGACTGACAGGTTAGTAGTCTGAGCAGGGGGCGGGGCTAGCTGTGACTGACAGGTTGGTCGTCATGGTGACATTCAGCTGGTTCACTTTCTGGAGGAGAGAGAGTTACATCTCCTCTCTCTCTCTCCTCTTTCACTTCTCTCTCCCTTCCCTTCCCTCTCCTTCCTTCTCTTTTTCTTTATATCTCTCTCTCTCTAACTCTCTCTCTCTTTCTCTCTTCCTGTCCCTCTCTTTCTCCTTCTCCTCTTTCTTTTACCTCTTTTGTTCTCTCTCCATCTCTCTCCTTTCCTTCACATTTTCTTCATCGCTCTTTCCCTCTCTCTCTCTCTCTCTCTGTCTCTCTCTCTCTCTCTCTCTCTCTCTCTGTGTCACTCTCTCTCTCTCTGTGTGTCTCTCTCTCTCTCTCTCTCTGTCTCTCTCTCTCTCTCTCTCTGTGTCACTCTCTCTCTCTCTCTGTGTCTCTCTCTCTCTCTCTCTCTGTCTCTCTCTCTCTCTCTCTCTGTGTCACTCTCTCTCTCTCTCTGTGTCTCTCTCTCTCTCTCTCTGTGTCTCTCTCTCTCTCTGTCTCTCTCCCTCCCTCCCTCTCTCTCTCTGTTGGTTTCAGTCTTTGCATCATAATGTCTCTCTGTCTCTAGGAGCTCAGTGCTGGGAGGACGCTGAGGTAGGCTCCAACTCCATTCTATACTCTCTCTCTCTCTCTCTCTCTCTCATTTTCTCTCTCTCTCTCTCTCACACACACACACACATGCACACACACACACGCTCACACACACACACTCACACACACGCTCACAGACACACACACACACACACACACATTGTCTGTGCTGGTCGGAGCCTCAGAGAACAGCACTCGCATTTCTTATGTTTTCCTCACTGAAAACTAGCAGACTGTTACTTCACTAGTACTACTGCAATACTACTACTGTTACTACTGCAATACTACTACTGTTACTACTGCAATACTACTACAGTTACTACTGCAATACTACTACTGTTACTACTGCAATACTACTACTGTTACTACTGCAATACTACTACTGTTACTACTGCAATACTACTACAGTTACTACTGCAATACTACTACTGTTACTACTGCAATACTACTACTGCTACTACTGCAATATTAGTATCACTTGTTATTCGTATACCAGTACTGTTACTACTGGAATACTAGTACTGCTACTATTAGTATATTGGTACTGCTTACTATTAGTGTCATAGTCCTGTTACTTATTCATGTACTAGTACTGTTATCTAGTAGTATACTAGTTCTGGTACCTGGTAGTATACTGTGGTGTTATCAGAGTACTGCTTGTAATACTGTCACAGTACACATCCTGTTACTGCACTGATGTAGTATCTGTTAGTATCCATGAATCAGTTCTGAGTGATCTGCAGAGGACTGGATCTGGATCTGGATCTAGATCTGGCTCTGGAGCTGGATCTGGAACTGGATCTGGAACTAGGTCTGGCTCTGGCTCTGGCTCTGACTCTGGCTCTGGCTCTGGCTCTGGCTCTGGGTCTGTATCTGGAGCTGGAGCTGGAGCTGGAGCTGGAGCTGGCTCTGGAGCTGGCTCTGGCTCTGGCTCTGGCTCTGGATCTGGATCTGGCTCTGGATCTGGCTCTGACTCTGGCTCTGGCTCTGGCTCTGGCTCTGGCTCTGGAGCTGGAGCTGGAGCTGGAGCTGGATCTGGATCCTGGCAGCAGGATGTTTCTGGTGGATGATAATCTGCTGCTGATGTTATCATTCACTGAACATTAACTATATAGTTTTTAACACGCTGTGTTCATTCTATCATGCTCTGATGATAATATAAGAATACTGATAATAATGAAGCTGCAGGTGGACTGCTGGACTGGACTGGACTGGACTGGACTTTCTCCAACACATGCAGGTCCAGACATCTGACAGACAGCATGACCTCATTGAATCAGATGTTTGCTGTAGATTTGACTGTGATTGGCGGAGTGAAGGGGCGGGGCTTGGTGAAACATAGCTCCGCCCACTGAACCAGCAGCTGAACACCATGGAGCTCCAGCTGCTTCCTGTCCGTTGTATCAATAACTTCCATCGATTACTTTATATTATATGTATTGGTAGTTCATAGTGAAGACTGGCAGTCCATCAGGGAACTGAACCCAGGTCAGTTCATCAGACTCTGACCCAGATCCAGATCAGCAGCATTACAGGCAGATGAACTTCAGTGCTGTATATAGTCTTTATGTGTGTGTGTGTGTGTGTGTGTGTGTGTGTGTGTGTGTGTGTGTGTGTGTGTGTGTGTGTGTGTGTGTGTGTTGAGTGTTGTAAGTGGTTTTGTAGTTCTGCATTCTTTCCATCCCTGAACACTCACAGAGGAGAGGCCACACCAGAGCTCCCAGTAGAAACCAGTACAGACTGTGTTGTACTGGGCAGAGAAAGACCAGTGTTGAATCAGAGGCTCTGTAACTGAGCTGCCTGTCTGTCTGTCTCTCTGTCTGTCTGCCTGCCTGTCTGTCTGCCTGTCTGCCTGCCTGCCTGCCTGGCTGTCCATCTGTCTGTCTGTCTGTCTGTCTGTCTGTCTGCCTGTCTGTCTGTCTGTCTCTCTGTCTGTCTGCCTGCCTGTCTGTCTGCCTGTCTGCCTGCCTGCCTGCCTGGCTGTCCATCTGTCTGTCTGTCTGTCTGTCTGTCTGCCTGCCTGCCTGCCTGGCTGTCCATCTGTCCATCTGTCTGCCTGCCTGCCTGCCTGCCTGTCTGTCTGTCTGTCTGTCTGTCTGTCTGCCTGTCTGTCTGTCTGTCTCTCTGTCTGTCTGCCTGTCTCTCTGTCTCTCTGTCTGTCTGCCTGTCTGTCTGTCTGTCTGTCTGTCTCTCTGTCTGTCTGCCTGCCTGTCTGTCTGCCTGTCTGCCTGCCTGCCTGCCTGGCTGTCTATCTGTCTATAAATAGAGTCAGTATGATCCAGCTGGATGTGCTGAGTCAGTCCTCTCAGTACCTGCTGAGTCACTGTCCTCCAGGCATCCTTGCTCTGATCTGACCTGATGTGTCTGGTTCCAGCTGACAGTCTGACCTTTGACCTCACTGTCACTGTGTCGTTTCACCTGAACGTCACACAGTGGACTGAGATCTGAGATTTCATCCCTGTCTTCCATCAGAGAGACTTTACAGTTTGATCCCCCTGCCACAGAGAACTGTGTTAGTGAATAAAGTGTAAATGAGTATGAATAGTAGATCCATTCAGTAACGTTCTCAGTAAAAGTGAATAGTGTGATAAGGTGGATTTGTTTCCAGATGTAGGTTACTGTGTCTTGTCTTTAGCTCTAGTCTCTACTCCAAAACATGAAGAGTTGGAGCTTGAGAAGAAACAAACAGGAGCTGAGACTGATTCTACTGTTTCTACCTCAGTGGAGTCTGTCTGGATCAGAAGTGACTGGAATGTGAATGTGAATGTAAATGTGTGTGTGTGTGTGTGTGTGTGTGTGTGTGTGTGTGTGTGTGTGTGTGTGTCCAGATCCTGACTGAGCTCCCAGTTTTCCAACTTCTTGTTAACCCCCCCCCCCCCCCCCCCCATTTCCTGTACTGCTGTCTACTACTAATACTAGTAATACTGCAACTACTACTACTGCTATTACTACTATTACTAGCACTGCTACTACTGCTAATCTAGTACAACTGCTCCAGCTGCAGCTCAGAGTATAAAACTGAAACTGGAACAAACTGAACATTATGAACTATAATATCTGATCCTCGGCTCTCCTGCTCTCAGTCACCTTCACCTCCACATCGTCTGTGTGTCCAGATATTATGGGCGGTCATATTGGGTTTCCTCCACAGGGAGCGGTAGAAAGCGCTCTCTTTCAGGTCCTCTGCCTGACTTTGCGGTGGTATTTTTCCTCAAGCCGCAGCCTTGGAGATGTAAAACAAACTGACGTTTACAGATACAGCCTGAACTGACTCTGCACTGTGAACAACCTGCTGCATGTTTCCTCTTAATAATACAAGCAGATATATTCATAATAAACATTTATGAGCATGAAGAAGAAAACATAAAATACAGGTTCAAAGGGACAAATGTACAGAACAAATAAATCAAGAATAATATCTGAATACAGACCATAGCTCAAGTAAAAACAATTAAGCCCAAATAAGTGTTTTTAAAAGTGTGGTGAAGGAGCTGAGCTGAGGAACTGAGTGAGCTAGCTTGAGGTTTGCAGGTTGTTCCTCTTGCTGTGTAAATACAGGATTCAGAACCAGGAGCTTTACTGAAACTCTGAGAAGAGTCAGCTCAGTTCACCTGAGCTAACTGTTAGGTAGCTAACTAGCCAGCAGACACACTGATGTTAATGTGAACATGCTAACGCTAGCTGCTATGTTAGCTAGTGTGCTAATCAGATGTGTTAACAACATGACAGTGATGGTTAGCTGACCAGATGCTATGGTTAGCTAGCTAACAAGCTGACATTATCTAAACACTAAATCAATCAGATGGATCAGTGATGAAATGATCAGTTCAGTCAGAAACAGACAGAAATTAGCCGTCTGCTCAGTTCTGTTGAGACAGAAACACAGTCAGCTGTTCAGAGCTGAGGACCTCCAAGATGGCCGCCGGGAGGGGGGGGGGGGGGGGGGGATTGCACAGGGGCGATTACAGTTTCATCTAATATAAAGAATCCATTGAGGCTCAAGTTCTCACCTGCAGACACAAACAGGTCAGATGGTCCAGACTGTCTGGGAAGTCTGGCTTCAACACTGGGATCTACTGTTCTCTGCTGCAGTGGTTCTCAACGTGGGGTAAGGGGACCACCAGGGGTCCTTGAGGGAGTTCCAGGGGGTCCCCAGTAAATTGATGAAGTGTTAAACACGAAGAATGACTATTTTGAATATATTTATATATAATATTTTGAATAATATTCTCAGATTTCGGTCCGAGGGACAGAATCTCATCAAATGGGTCCGTGGCTCTAATGTGGACTACATTAGAGTCCTTGATATGAGAAGGTTGAGAATCACTGCTCCACTGTTCTCTCCTGTTCTCTCCTGTTCTCTGCTGTTCTCTCCTGTTCTCTGCTCTCTCCTGTTCTCTCCTGTTCTCTGCTGTTCTCTGCTGTTCTCTGCTGTTCTCTGCTGTTCTCTCCTGTTCTCTCCTGTTCTCTGCTGTTCTCTCCTGTTCTCTGCTGTTCTCTGCTGTTCTCTCCTGTTCTCTGCTGTTCTCTGCTGTTCTCTCCTGTTCTCTGCTGTTCTCTGCTGTTCTCTCCTGTTCTCTGCTGTTCTCTCCTGTTCTCTCCTGTTCTCTCCTGTTCTCTGCTGTTCTCTGCTGTTCTCTGCTGTTCTCTCCTGTTCTCTGCTGTTCTCTCCTGTTCTCTCCTGTTCTCTGCTGTTCTCTCCTGTTCTCTCCTGTTCTCTGCTGTTCTCTCCTGTTCTCTGCTGTTCTCTGCTGTTCTCTCCTGTTCTCTGCTGTTCTCTCCTGTTCTCTCCTGTTCTCTGCTGTTCTCTCCTGTTCTCTGCTGTTCTCTCCTGTTCTCTCCTGTTCTCTGCTGTTCTCTGCTGTTCTCTGCTGTTCTCTCCTGTTCTCTGCTGTTCTCTCCTGTTCTCTCCTGTTCTCTGCTGTTCTCTCCTGTTCTCTCCTGTTCTCTGCTGTTCTCTCCTGTTCTCTCCTGCTCTCTCCTGTTCTCTCCTGATTCTCATCTCAGCCGACAGAACTGAGCCAGACTGTTATGCTTCTTGTTGCAGGTTATGCTGCCTAAACCCCTGCTGCTGAACCACCAAGACAGTGAAAAGGGCTGAAACTGGACACCAACAACCGCACCGCACCGCCGTGACCTCCTGACCTCTGACCTCTGACCTCTGACCTCTGGACCTCCTGACCTCTGGACCTCCTGACGGAACCATGAGTCACCATCAGAACTCGCTGGGTCCTGACGCTCTCGCTGTCTCTGCAGTGAGTTTCAGATTTATTCCCAGAGTCGATCTCCTCAGGCTGAGCTGTGGTGTTTCAGGTGAAGCTGAAGCATCATGTGTCATTTTAACAGCTGATTGCTCTCCTCTGTCTCCCATGCTGTGGCCGGACTGGATCTCTCTGTGTTTCAGGCTCTAATTCGTACGTCAGACATTTTCTGTTAGTGTCCAAATCGTAAAATGATATTGTGGAACGATTTTGAGGGCGCTACATATTTCCCACAATGCACTGTAATATGTAGTGAACACGCCCGGTCACTAAACCGGTGAAAGTACCAGAATGCATTGCGAGTCTGTCGTCACCTGGCCGTTACTGAGCAACCGAGCTGTAACCCTTCTGTGGTTTTATAATGATGACATCATCCTCTTCTTCACCAAACCTCGTTTACTAATGCAAGTAAATAAACTTTTTTTTGGTACCAAAAAGACGTCAAGCTATTCTAAAGATGTTTTTTTTTAACTGCCAATTCATAACTAATTATAAATGCATGTTTTGTTATGCTAATTTGAGCTGGTTAACTCTAACATTAACATGTCAGTCTGTGGTTCAGGAAGGTTTTTATCTCTAGCTGCAGGTTATACGGTTCAGAGCTTATTGTCAGGTGTTTTTTGTTAATGTCAGCTAGTGAGAATCCAAAACCTGAAGGAAACCTCAGAGCTGGATCAGTGAAGAGCTGCTGAGTGAAAATAAACTCCGACACAGAGAATATTTATTCAGACATAAGGTCGGAAAACTCCGAGACGGGAACGTCGGAGAATATTTTTTTCTGTTTAATGTCGGCTAGTGACTCATATATGGCTTTATTTTATATGGCTAATAGAGCAGAGCTATATAGGGAAACACACATGAGGGAATAGTGATCCATTCCGGCCACAGCCCAGTATTATTGTTAGTTGTAGTGTTTCTCCACATTAAGACTACATTTCCCATCAGCCCCGTTGCTTCCTGCCCCCCCTCCCCCTCCCTGAAGAGGATCAACATGTTGGAAGTGATTTCTCCATCTTCCTTTCCCTCCTTCCACCATCTGCTGCCAGAAACTCTTTCAGCTTCAGCTCCGTTTGCTCTGAAGAACAGAACCTCTTCCTGTTTTGTGCCGTAAAGCGAACAGAACCTCTTCCTGTTTTGTGCCGTAAAGCGAACAGAACCTCTTCCTGTTTTGTGCCGTAAAGCGAACAGAACCTCTTCCTGTTTTGTGCCGTAAAGCGATCCAGCAGATTTCCCTCCAGATCCACTACTGCTGTTACTGCTAGTACCGCTAATACTCCTATGGATCAGAATGGCGTGACGTTTCAAACAGGCCACGCCCACAATGTGCGGGACAGTGATCTGCCCCGCTCTGTCTCTATGGGCAAAACGAAATGTCAGCATTTTCTGTGGTTGATTTTTCTGTGTTCTGATAATTGATGTGTAATGTATGTAAATAATCTGCCGTTACCTTTTCACAGCTATCAAAGAACTGCATCATCATTAAAATGTTTTTTTTCTGGAAGTCACAAAATGCTAACAAGCTAGCAAGTCATGTTGCATTCTGACACTTCAAGAAAAATCATTTTTGAAAAGGGAACAACAAATTATTTACACCAGATACGTTTCACAGAAATGATCAGAACACAGAAAAAACAACAGAAAATGTCAATTTATTGTTTTGCTCATAGAAACTGAATAGAGTTTTGCACTTTGTAGGCGTGGCCTTTATGCTGCGTCATTGCCGTTCTGATCTATTACTACTACTACTCATAATAATGATAATAGTAATTTAACACACACACACACACACACACACACACACACACACACACACACACACACACACACACACACACACACAGGTTCAGGCTCATTCAGCTGTGTGTGTGTGTTGCTAACATTCCTCTACAGATTTACTCTTTAAATCCATATTTGGCGGAGTGGACACGTGTGTAGGAGTGTGTGTGTGTGTGTGTGTGTGTGTGTGTGTGTGTGTGTGTGTGTGTGTGTGTGTGTGTGTCCAGCTCCAGAGGTCATTCAGAGGTCACTGGGTCACGGTAGGGTCAGTACTTCCTGTCTGCAGGGGTTAGCACTTCCTGTGAACTGCAGACTGGGAGCTCTAAAGCAGCACTGATCCCAGGACTGATCCCAGGACTGATCCCAGGACTGATCCTGATCCTCAGTGAGTCTGCTGTTGTTACTGAGCGCTCGCAGAGGGACATGGACTTTCTGTTTGAGGTGAAGGTGAGTGGATCCAGCAGGTTCAGCACCGGATCTCTGATCCAAAGAGACTCTCCGCTGTGGAGAGACGTGACTCCTCTGACTGAACTAAACCAAATCACATGATGGGACTTTGTAAAGTTCCCCGACTCTGCCTTATAAATATTAGTGAATATATTCCTAAATCCTCAGGCTGAGTTGTCACTCTTTAGTTTAATGGCTGTGAAGCTGAACAGCCAGCACTGCAGGGGATTATGAGCCGGAAAATTACAAAGAAAAGATAATATTCAGCTGCTGCCACGTAACATAAAACACATCAGTCCACATTGCAGTAGGACACACTGAGTTAAAACAAGTCAGTTACTATAATATTAGTTAGTTAGTTACTACACTGAATTATCTTTACAGCTGGGAACAGTGTTAGATGGCATACACAAATATAAAATCATTAGCAGCTTCATGTTTCGTCCACACAGAAGACTAAACATGAGGAATCAATACAGTCATTGATTTCTGAACCTGAGAAGCTCGGACCATTATGGATCAGATTCAGGTTTTAGCTGCAGACATTACACATCGGTGGTGGATGAGTTGAGACCCCCCCCGCCCCCCCCCCCATCATATGTGAAGCGCTTTGAGTACCTAGAAAAGTGCTATATAAATGTAATCAATTATTATTATTATTACTAACAGAACCAGAGGACTGCTTCCTGTTTCCTGTCAGAATTCAGTCTCCAGACGGACCAGAAGGTAGAAAACTCTCTGTCTGATGTCTTCACTACTAACTACAAACTGCCACTGAACTTTAATTACCTCTGCAGTCCTGTGAACCATGAGGAAGGTCTTGGTCTGGAGGTGTAGTCCAGACTCCTACCATTCACCGTAGCATCATGGCTGCAGGACGCCGAGGGGCCGGTGTCATCGGGTCCCATCGGGTCCCATCGGGTCTCATCGGGTCTCATCGGGTCTCATCGGGTCTCATCGGGTCCCATCGGGTCTCATCGGGTCCCATAGGGGCCCATCGGCCACGGATTACGAAGCGACTTTCTCTTAAGCACAGTGTCCCCAGGTTGCAAGTTCTGATGTGCTTGGTGCCGAAGACCGGACCGACAACTGAACCTCCAGCCGGTCCAGAACTAATCCGCTCGGACTCACACTGATGTTTGAAGAGATCTTTCTCTGTAAAGTCACCTGGAGGAGCAGGTGCACCTGAGTTTTGGTCAGGTGCACCAGGTGCACCCCATTCTCCAGGGTCACCCTGGAAAACAAGTGCGGTATGAAATGTTTAGACTGCTGAAATCCTGGAGCGAATCCCTCCAGTCTCCCAGTCCGACTTCTCCTCAGGACGATCCGTGTCCCAACTGCAAGACTAGATGCAGAGTTCTCCCAGTGAAGATCTCTGCAGTGTGTGAGGAGACCTGAAGGTGTCTGATGTGTCCCATCATGATCCCAGGCTCCTCTGTGTTGGCTCAGGACCTTCAGACCTTCAGCTCGGTCTTCAGGTGGGACGGGGTCACAGTCAGTTGATTCTGGCAGAGAGAGGAACGAAGGCCATTTTCCAGGACGTTCGTCTTGGATGTACTTGGTTTGTGTGCTTTCCCGGTGCAGATATCGTCTATAATATAAAAATTATAATATAATGATAATATAATACCCGACCTCAGGCCTCTGGGCGGAGGGAGCAGTGATCTGTTGGCTCACCTTGTGCTCTCCAACAAAGTCTCTCCCAGGCAAGACTCATCGTTATTAGTCATCATCATCATCATCATCATTATTATTATTATTTATTTTTTCCTTCTTGTTTTCTTGCGTTCTCTCCCCCTTGGTCATGGCTAGAAGGTCTCCACATTTTGTCAAACTCTCGTTGGTGCTGGCACTCTGCTGACTGCGAGGAGGTGACTGTTGCTAGGTTACCGCTAACCACAAAAATGGCAGACAGCGCCACAGTATCGGACGTTTATTGCAATTTAATGTATTTTTTCACAAATGTGAAAAAAAGTGAAAAAAATCGGTCCAGTTTGTGATGCTTATGGAGAGCCTCAACATGTGTATGGATGTGATAAAATGTATATTTAATAAGTACAATACTTCAGCAAAACTTAACAGCTAATAAAAGTTACTGACTTTAAAAAACAGGCCTGGGAGGAGGCTCAGTCCTTCTTGCAGCGACCCGGGTTCAAATCCGGCCTGCGGTCCTTTGCTGCATGTCCTCCCCTCTCTCTCTCCCATACCTTCCTGTCTCTCTCTCACACTGTTGCTATCAATAAAGCATAAACTGCCTAAAAAAATAAATCTTTAAAAAATAGGCCTTGCTCTCACAGCTGCTCTTCAGAAAGGGCAATAAACAAAAATAAGATCCATCCGAAGATCCAAGATCCTAGATGTCTTTGTTCAGACATGTAGTGAAGAAAGACTTTTTCATTTTATTTCACCTGATCAGAGCCTCTGTGCTTTTTATTATGATATTCTACAGCGACATCATCATCATCATCATCAGACACACCAGAGACACTCCCCTGCCCCTCCCCCTCCCTCACTTCCCCACCAGACTGTTATAATAAATAAGAATTTGTTCTTAATCGACTCGCCTGGTTAATTAACAGTTAAAAACATGCTGAGGACCGACTTTACCTCCCAGCCTGTTGAACATGAAGCCAGCTGGTCTCTGTTCAGTCTCACAGGTCAGAGAACTGTTCTCCATCTGAACCAGGAGTCACTTCCATCAGTGAAGACAGACTGTGCTGGATGCTGCTGTCGCCCCCTGCTGGCTGCAGCCCCTCACTGACGTTTGGTTTCAATCCTGCTGCAGAATTGAGAGCGTTGAGTTGGATTAGAGTTGGATTATCTAAAGTGTTCCTCTAAAAACACACAACAGTTCTATTTTTTTTATTTTTTTACATATAAAACAACCTGATATAAAGCTTCAGACTGACAACATCTGCCTTTTATCTGCCAGACAGACAGTTGGTGGAACATTAACAATCTAACTCCTCCTCCCATCCTCCTCTCCTCTCCTCTCCTCCAGCCTGTGACTCCACCTCCTCCTCCTCGTTGCCATAGTGATGAGGAGGAGGAGGACCTGAACAAGGCGTTGGGTGTTCAGTGTTTCCAGCAGATCCTCCTCCCTGCAGCCCGCAGTCCGCCGGAGAAACACCGAGTTTACAACGAGCAGGACTTTGAAGGTGAGACACCAAACTGACCTGCTGCAGAGTCCTGGAGAAGGTTCCAGAGGTGCTGGAGAAGGTTCCAGAGGTGCTGGAGAAGGTTCCAGAGGTGCTGGAGAAGGTTCCAGGGGCCCTTGAGGAAGTTACTGGGGTCCTTGATGTGTTTCTATGCTAAACAAAAATACTAAGCATAGTTTTTCCCTGCAGACCATCGTCACTCCTCGCTCCACGTCCATCATCCTCTGTCTAAACTTCCTGCTGATGGGAGGAGGAAGAGGAGCGGCAGGAAGAGGAAGGAGGCGAGGAGAGGCTCCGCCCCCAGTGCCGGAGCCACCATAGAAGAAGACCAGGAGGAGGAGGAGGGTGAGGAAGAGTCCTACAGTCAGACAGATGGAGAGGAAGGCCGAACGACCACACCCACCCCCGACACCGACACCGTGCAGGTAACACACACACACACACACACACACACACACACACACACACACACACACACACACACACACACACACACACACACACACAAAGTGTGTTATTAATCTCACTGTCTTGTGTGTGTCAGTTCTTTCTATGTGAAGACGACGTGTCACCCCCAACTTCTGGCCAGGTCGCCGTGGCAACAGACAGCAATCTAAGCTCCGCCCACAACCTGCCAGAGGCCACACCCACAAAGTTAGTAACACACCTGGAAATATCTTAGAAACTGTCTGGTAAATCACTGACTCAGGAGCCACTGACCAGACCGACTGACCATCACTGACATGAACCAGCAGTATTAATCTGCTATCTTAACATCCTGACTCCTCCCCCTCACAGTGACCCGCCCACCGTCCAAACCAATCACAACGGCCTGTCGCCCAGCTGCCGTGGCAACAGCTTCGACCCGCAGGACGACACCGAGGCTCAAACCCTGACATCTGTCGACCTGGACGGCATCAAGAGTCAGTGGAGCTGAGTCACTCTTTACACCTCAGTACTTTACACCTCAGTACTTTACACCACAGTACTTTACACCACAGTACTTTACACCTCAGTGCTTTACACCTCAGTACTTTACATCTCAGTACTTTACACCACAGTACTTTACACCTCAGTACTTTACACCTCAGTGCTTTACACCTCAGTACTTTACACCTCAGTACTTTACACCACAGTACTTTACACCACAGTACTTTACACCTCAGTGCTTTACACCTCAGTACTTTACATCTCAGTACTTTACACCACAGTACTTTACACCTCAGTACTTTACACCTCAGTGCTTTACACCTCAGTACTTTACACCTCAGTACTTTACACCACAGTACTTTACACCTCAGTACTTTACACCTCAGTACTTTACACTTCAGTACTTTACACCTCAGTACTTTACACTTCAGTACTTTACACCACAGTACTTTACACTTCAGTACTTTACACCTCAGTACTTTACACCTCAGTACTTTACACCACAGTACTTTACACCACAGTACTTTACACCTCAGTACTTTACACCTCAGTACTTTACACTTCAGTACTTTACACCACAGTACTTTACACCTCAGTACTTTACACCTCAGTACTTTGCACTTTAGTACTTTACACTTTAGTAATTTACACCTCAGTACTTTACACCACAGTACTTTACACCTCAGTACTTTACACCTCAGTACTTTACACTATTACTTTACACCTCACTACTGTACACTATTACTTTACACCTCAGTACTTTACACTTCAGTACTTTACACTTCAGTACTTTACACCTCAGTACTTTACACCTCAGTACTTTACACCTCAGTACCTTACACTTCAGTACTTTACACCTCAGTACTTTACACCACAGTACTTTACTTTAGTACTTTACACTTTAGTAGTTTACACTTCAGTACTTTACACCTCAGTACTTTACACTTCAGTAATTTACACTTTAGTACTTTACACCTCAGTAATTTACACTTCAGTACTTTACACTATTACTTTACACCTCAGTACTTTACACTATTACTTTACACCTCAGTACTGTACACTATTACTTTACACCTCAGTACTTTACACTATTACTTTACACTATTACCTTACATTCCAGTAGTTTACACCTCAGTACTTTGCACTATTACTTTACACCTCAGTACTTTACACTATTACTTTACACTATTACTTTACACTTCAGTACTTTACACTTCAGTACTTTATACTATTACCTTACACTTCAGTACTTTACACTATTACCTTACACCTCAGTACTTTACACCTCAGTACTTTACACTTTAGTACTTTACACGTTAGTACTTTACACTTCAGT
Organism: Centroberyx affinis; assembly: GCF_046629955.1. Lineage (NCBI taxonomy): Eukaryota > Metazoa > Chordata > Actinopteri > Beryciformes > Berycidae > Centroberyx > Centroberyx affinis. Next base: position 47,242 of record NW_027282004.1, read on the forward strand.
ACTTTACACTTTACACTTTAGTACTTTAGTTTACACATTTGTACTTTACACGTTAGTACTTTACACTTCAGTACTTTACACTTCAGTACTTTACACTTTAGTACTTTACTTTACACGTTAGTACTTTACTTTACACGTTAGTACTTCACACTTCAGTACTTTACACTTTAGTACTTTACACTTTAGTACTTTATTATTTTACACTATTACTTAACACTATTACTTTACACTTCACATACATGTTACACTTTATTACTTTACACTTGATATTATACACTTTACATTATACTTTACACTTTATTACACTTATATTTTACACTTTATTACTTTTATCGTTGGGCCAGTGAGAAGCTCTGAAGGAGTTTTACTGAGCTTTCTGTTTATTTTACATTAAGCTACCTAATTAGCACTTGCTAGTTAGCTGTTAACTCGTTAAAACGACATAACGTTATGAAAGTCAGTTATCAAAGCAGTGAAAAATACCTGATTTTGTCTGTTGTGTG